>NC_068428.1:38056648-38151648 GCF_023373465.1 Oncorhynchus keta
ACTCAAGTAGTATTTTATTGGGTGACTTAACTTTTACTTGAGTAATTTTCTATTAATGTATCTTTACTTTTACTCAAAAATGACAATTGAGTACTTTTTCCACCCCTGTCTGGCACTCTGTTAGATTCCTTCCCCAAGGCAGTAGTGTTTCTGTTTGTTCATGTCTAGACGCTACTCCTACGTTGTATCATTTCATGTGCGTTGTTATATTAAACTTACCACCTGCTTCTCAACTCCCAGGGTCTACGTTACACATTGAGGAACCTGGCTCTGTCTGCTTTCCAACAGACACTGGGAGATGAATTCACCTTTTATCATGACAATAACCTAAAACACAAGACCAAATATAACTGGAGTTGTTTACTAAGATGACATTGAAAGTTCCCGAGTAGCCAAATTACAGTTTTGACTAAAATTGGCTTGAAAATCTATGGCACGACTTGAAAATGGCTGGATAGCAATGATCAACAACCAACTTGACAGAGCTTGAAGATTTTTTAAATAATAACGTACAAATATGGTACAATCCAGGTGGGTAAAGCTCTCAGAGATTACCCAGAAAGACTCACAGCTGTAATCACTGACTAAAGTGAATCTAACATGTATTGAATACTTATGTATTTCGTTTTCTATAAATTTGCAAACATATCTAAAAAATATGATTTTACTTTGTCATTATGGGGGTAAAAAAGAAAACGAACGAAAAAGCAAAAGACTTAAAACACTAAAATGACAAGAGTAACTCGAACCCCCCCACAGTACCTTTATGTGCCAGGATAAAAGAAATATGGGGATAAATTACATTGTAAGTAACCTAGATATAACAAGGTACATTTACTTTGATGTGAGTGAGAAAAGTAAGTGAGAAAAAAAGTATCAATTTAATCAATTTTGAATTCAGGCTGTAACACAACAAAATGTGGAATAAGTCAAGGGGTGTGAATACTTTCTGAAGGCTGTGTAGGTGTGTATATAAAATCCTGTTTTAGTGTGTGTGTGATTATACATGCTTGTGTGTATGTGTGCAGGTGTCCACGGATGTGTGTGGGTGCTCTGCCTGGGCAGTCAGTGGTAGCATCTTCCAGTTCACATCACTGAGTAAAAAGTCAAGGGATTTGTGTCTGTGAAGATCAGAGAGGAGAGGAGAACAGAGGAAGAGAGAGGAGAGGAGAACAGAGGAGAGGAGAACAGAGGAGAGGAGAGGAGAGGAGAGGAGAGGAGAGGAGAGGAGAGGAGAGGAGAGGAGAGGAGAGGAGAGGAGAGGAGAGGAGAGGAGAGGAGAGGAGTGACTCACATCCTAACCCAGATACATCCTGATCAGCGTTTCCCCATGACTGGTTGGATCTGCAGGGCTAGCCTGGGTGGTGACACACACGAGCAGATACAGAAACGCACAATGGCCAACGGTGTCTGTCTGCACACACATCATATAAGCCTCAGGCACTGCCTTGATGCACACATGATCAGTTTATGAGGATCAAACTCAATAACAACGTCTTGACATGATATGATTACAGCAATTACTCCTTATATGTGTCTTCTTATGACGACTTGTTAAATTAAATCAAGACTGTACCACGTACCCTGCAGTACAACACACTGGAATTAAATTATTAGATCTAGTACAACACACTGGAATTAAATGATCAGATCTAGTGCAACACACTGGAATTAAATTATTAGATCTAGTACAACACACTGGAATTAAATTATTAGATCTAGTGCAACACACTGGAATTAAATTATTAGATCTAGTGCAACACACTGGAATTAAATGATCAGATCTAGTGCAACACACTGGAATTAAATGATCAGATCTAGTGCAACACACTGGAATTAAATTATTAGATCTAGTGCAACACACTGGAATTAAATTATTAGATCTAGTACAACACACTGGAATTAAATGATCAGATCTAGTGCAACACACTGGAATTAAATGATCAGATCTAGTGCAACACACTGGAATTAAATTATTAGATCTAGTGCAACACACTGGAATTAAATTATTAGATCTAGTACAACACACTGGAATTAAATGATCAGATCTAGTGCAACACACTGGCATTAAAGTATTAGATCTAGTGCAACACACTGGAATTAAATGATCAGATCTAGTGCAACACACTGGAATTAAATTATTAGATCTAGTGCAACACACTGGAATTAAATGATCAGATCTAGTGCAACACACTGGAATTAAATTATAAGATCTAGTACAACACACTGGAATTAAATGATCAGATCTAGTGCAACACACTGGAATTAAATGATCAGATCTAGTGCAACACACTGGAATGAAATGATCAGATCTAGTCCAACACACTGGAATTAAATGATCAGATCTAGTGCAACACACTGGAATTAAATGATCAGATCTAGTACAACACATTGGAATTAAATGATCAGATCTAGTGCAACACACTGGAATTAAATGATCAGATTTAGTACAACACACTGGAATTAAATTATTAGATCTAGTACAGCACTCTGGAATTAAATTATTAGATCTAGTACAACACATTGGAATTAAATGATCAGATCTAGTGCAACACACTGGAATTAAATGTGAGTTCATACCATCTATTGGCACAATTGACAGTTTTTAACATCTCGTCCCGTGTTTTATGATTCCAACACACTGGAATTAAATGATCTGATCTAGTACAACACAGTGGAATTAAATAATCCGATCTAGTACAACACACTGGAATTAAATAAACGGATCTAGTACAACACACTGGAATTAAATTATTAGATCTAGTGCAACACACTGGAATTAAATTATTAGATCTAGTGCAACACACTGGAATTAAATGATCAGATCTAGTGCAACACACTGGAATTAAATTATTAGATCTAGTACAACACATTGGAATTAAATGAACAGATCTAGTACAACACACTGGGATGAAGAATAAAACATAATAGTCAATCTCCTTCACATGCTCAACAGTGCTTCACTTCAGACTGATGAATCCTGAATATATGGTTTACATCTCCAGTGTCCCACAGGCCCAGTGGATCCATATGAATGATCTATCCACAGTAAGTGGCCAATAAAACAGAATGAATCACAGGTTAATGGATGCTCTCCAATTCAATCATTATACCAGATTGACTGGGAGATACCACTTTACTAGACTGACTGGTAGATACCACTTTACTCGTAGTTGGAGGTGTTGTCTCCCACAAACAAGCATACACCTACTTCGGAGAGAGATTTTACTTAGAGAAATAGATATATAGAGACACCGAAGTAGAGAGAGAAAAAGAGACAGGCAGGGAAATAGAGAGAGAGAGACAAATAGAGAAAGAGAGAAAGAGAGCGAGAGAGACAGACAGAGATAGAGAGAGAGACATAGAGAGAGAGAAACAGAGAGAGAGAAACAGAGAGCGAGAGAGATAGAGACAGAGATAGAAAGAGAGAGAGACATAGAGAGAGAGAAACAGAGATAGACAGAGAGCGAGAGACAGATATATAGACAGAAAGAAAGACATAGAAAGAGAGGGAGGGAAAGAGACAGACACACCGAGAGACAAGGCAAGAAGGGCATTCTATGCCATCAAAAGGAACATAAATTTCAACATACCAATTAGGATTTGGCTAAAAATACTTGAATCAGTCATAGAGCCCATTGCCCTTTATGGTTGTGAGGTCTGGGGTCCGCTCACCAACCAAGATTTCACAAAATGGGACAAACACCAAATTGAGACTCTGCACGCAGAATTCTGCAAAAATATCCTCCGTGTACAACGTAGAACACCAAATAATGCATGCAGAGCAGAATTAGGCCGATACCCAGTAATTATCAAAATCCAGAAAAGAGCTGTTAAATTCTATAACCACCTAAAAGGAAGCGATTCCCAAACCTTCCACAACAAAGCCATCACCTACAGAGAGATGAACCTGGAGAAGAGTCCCCTAAGCAAGCTGGTCCTGGGGCTCTGTTCACAAACACACCCTACAGAGTCCCAGGACAGCGGCACAATTAGACCCAACCAAATCATGAGAAAACAAAAAGATAATTACTTGACACATTGGAAAGAATTAACAAAAAAACAGAGCAAACTAGAATGCTATTTGGCCCTACACAGAGAGTACACAGCGGTAGAATACCTGACCACTGTGACTGACCCAAAATTAAGGAAAGCTTTGACTATGTACAGACTCAGTGAGCATAGCCTTGCTATTGAGAAAGGCCGCCGTAGGCAGACATGGCTCTCAAGAGAAGACAGGCTATGTGCTCACTGCCCACAAAATGAGGTGGAAACTGAGCTGCACTTCCTAACCTCCTGCCCAATGTATGACCATATTAGAGAGACATATTTCCCTCAGATTACACAGATCCACAAAGAATTCGAAAACAAATCCAATTTTGAAAAACTCCCATATCTACTGGGTGAAATTCCACAGTGTGCCATCAAAGCAGCAAGATTTGTGACCTGTTGCCACGAGAAAGGGCAACCAGTGAAGAACACGCACCATTGTAAATACAACCCATATCTATGCTTATTTATTTTATCTTGTGTCCTTTACCATTTGTACATTGTTAAAACACTGTATATATATATATATATATATATATATATATATATATATATATATATATATATATAATAATATGACATTTGGAATGTCTTTATTGTTTTGAAACGTCTGTGTGTGTGATGTCTACTGTTAATTTTTATTGTTTATTTCACTTTATATATTATCTACCTCACTTGCTTTGGCAATGTTAACACGTTTCCCATGCCAATAAAGCCCTTGAATTGAATTGAATTGAATTGAATTGAATTGAATTGAATTGAATTGAATTGAGAGAGAGAGACAAAGAGAGAGAGAGACAAAGATATAGACAGAGAAAGAGAAAGACAGTACCTGACAGAGAGAAGGAAAGAGATAGAGAGAGATGAGCAGATGAGCTCCTGTATTTTCAGCATGTTTTTACAAAAATATAGATTTAGAGTTAGATAAACTTGGATTTTTCGGCAAGGACATAAACAGGATACTGCCCTCCACAACATTACCTTCATTCCTAATTAAAACTCCAAACCTACAACCTGATTTTGGACAAAGTTACCTGGAAGGATACCTACTACCAAAGATTCTTATTTCCAAGCTATACAGCAAATGCTCAGGCAAACAGACAACAGAAACCTGAAAACACCATCCAACCTGGAACTGAGTGAGTCATGTTAAGAAAAATACATTACAATGATATATTTTACTTTATAAGGACTGAATGCTATGTTAAGGCTGCCAAGCTTGCAAGGACATATCTGACTGCAACTTCAATTTGTACTGAGGCCGGAAGTGAGAGGTGTCAAAGAAGTTGAGCCCAACAAAGGCAGGAAATTTTCACATCCACCCCACCCAAATGCCTTTGAAGCCCCCTAACGCTGTTCAGAGGTCATTACAATACAGCACCATCTGGAATTTTAAAAAATGATAAGGCACGAAAAGAGTACAAAAAGAGGCTCCTCGTGAAAAATCAAGAGACACTTTTTGCTGACTATTATACAAATGGGAACATAAGCAACTTAATCTTCCACACAGAACATCCAATGGCATGGCACAGTGCTATATTAACACACTACCCCTCTGTTAAGGTGGTGGTGTTAGCGATGGGTGGAAACTCAGGATATTAGACAACGAGGACTCTGAATCAGCCAATGTCAACCTGTACAAGTCTGGAACAGTAATGGTACAGGGCAACCCCAAACAGTTTCAGCTGGACTTTCACATAATCAAAGCGATAGCTCAGCAGGATAAGCTCTCTCTCTTGAGAAATATTCCCCCAATGTATGGAGAATGGTCTACAGCCTAAAGGTCATCCAGCTCAACAGTTTCCCGTGTGTATGTAGAATGGTCTACCGCCTAAAGGTCATCCAGCTCAACAGTTTCCCGTGTGTATGGAGAATGGTCTACCGCCTAAAGGTCATCCAGCACAACAGTTTCCCGTGTGTATGGAGAATGGTCTACCGCCTAAAGGACATCTAGCTCAACAGTTTCCCGTGTGTATGGAGAATGGTCTACGGCCTAAAGGTTATCCAGCACAACAGTTTCATGGAGAATGGTCTACAGCCTAAAATCCAGCACAGTTTCCCGTGTGTATGGAGAATGGTCTACCGCCTAAAGGACATCCAGCTCAACAGTTTCCCGTGTGTATGGAGAATGGTCTGCCGCCTAAAGGTCATCCAGCACAACAGTTTCCTGTGTTTATGGAGAATGGTCTACCGCCTAAAGGTCATCCAGCTCAACAGTTTCCCGTGTGTATGGAGAATGGTCTACCGCCTAAAGGTCATCCAGCTCAACAGTTTCCCGTGTGTATGGAGAATGGTCTACCGCCTAAAGGTCATCCAGCACAACAGTTTCCCGTGTGTATGGAGAATGGTCTACCGCCTAAAGGTCATCCAGCTCAACAGTTTCCCGTGTGTGTGGAGAATGGTCTACCGCCTAAAGGACATCTAGCTCAACAGTTTCCCGTGTGTATGGAGAATGGTCTACGGCCTAAAGGTCATCCAGCACAACAGTTTCCTGTGTTTATGGAGAATGGTCTACCGCCTAAAGGTCATCCAGCTCAACAGTTTCCCGTGTGTATGGAGAATGGTCTACCGCCTAAAGGTCATCCAGCACAACAGTTTCCCGTGTGTATGGAGAATGGTCTACCGCCTAAAGGTCATCCAGCTCAACAGTTTCCCGTGTGTGTGGAGAATGGTCTACCGCCTAAAGGACATCTAGCTCAACAGTTTCCCGTGTGTATGGAGAATGGTCTACGGCCTAAAGGTCATCCAGCACAACAGTTTCCTGTGTTTATGGAGAATGGTCTACAGCCTAAAGGTCATCCAGCACAACAGTTTCCCGTGTGTATGGAGAATGGTCTGCCGCCTAAAGGACATCCAGCTCAACAGTTTCCCGTGTGTATGGAGAATGGTCTACCGCCTAAAGGACATCCAGCTCAACAGTTTCCCGTGTGTATGGAGAATGGTCTGCCGCCTAAAGGACATCCAGCTCAACAGTTTCCCGTGTGTATGGAGAATGGTCTGCCGCCTAAAGGACATCCAGCTCAACAGTTTCCCGTGTGTATGGAGAATGGTCTACCGCCTAAAGGACATCCAGCTTCTGCTTCCTGAGCGGTATGACAGCTGCGTGGTCCCATGGTGTTTATACTTGCGTACTATTGTTTGTACAGATGAACGTGTCTCCTTCCTGAGCGGTATGACGGCTGCGTGGTCCCATGGTGTTTATACTTGCGTATTATTGTTTGTACAGATGAACACGTCTCCTTCCTGAGCGGTATGACGGCTGTGTGGTCCCATGGTGTTTATACTTGCGTATTATTGTTTGTACAGATGAACGCGTCTCCTTCCTGAGCGGTATGACAGCTGCGTGGTCCCATGTGATCCCATGGTGTTTATACTCTTTTTTATTTTTTTATACTTGCAGACAGATGAACGTGTCTCCTTCCTGAGCGGTATGACAGCTGCGTGGTCCCATGGTGTTTATACTTGCGTATTATTGTTTGTACAGATGAACGCGTCTCCTTCCTGAGCGGTATGACAGCTGCGTGGTCCCATGGTGTTTATACTTGCGTACTATTGGTTATACAGATTAATTTGGTAACTTCAGGCATCTGTTCCCAAGGATGAACCAAATTTGTGGATCTCTACAAAAAAATTCTGAGATCTTGGCTGATTTCTTTTGATTTTCCCATGATGTCAAGCAAAGAGGCACTGAGTTTGAAGGCAGGCCCTGAAATATATCCACAGGTACACCTCAAATTGACTCAAATTATGTCAATTAGCCTATCAGAAGCTTCTAAAGCTATGACATAATTTAATTCATTCATTTTCGAAGCTGTTTAAAGGCACAGTGAACTTAGTGTGTGTAAACTTCTGACCCACTAGAATTGTGATACAGTAAAGTATAAATTAAATAATCTGTCTGTATTTTTTTTTAAATAAATTACTTTGTGTCATGCACAAAGTAGATATCCTAACTGACTTGCCAAAACAATAGTTTCTTAACAAGACGTGTGGAGTGGTTGAAAAACGAGTTTTAATCACTCCAACGTAAGTGTATGTAAACTTCGGACTGTATGTCCCTGTCTGAAGGTCCCCTTGTGAGTGTATCATCATTACCAATACACTGTGTTCATCTGTTGTAGAGGTAGATGTGCTGTATCTAGCGGTGCTAAGGCTGATGGCTATGTGCTGCTAGGGCCCACTCAAATTATATCATGTTCCCGACCCTCTCGGCCGCCCTGCTAGCATGTCTGTTTGCTTGGGGACCAGTGGAACTCCCAACTCAATATGCTGCCAGCGCATCAGGGCGAGCCCCGAACCCATTAGCTACCTTAGCTGGGCGCTGAGTGGGAGGCAGAGAGAGCGCAAACCCCAATCTCTGTCTGACAGGATGAAATGCAGAGAGAAATTCAGCATTCCAAACCCTGCCATGGTGAAGTGCTATTGTAACTATAGCGCATTCCTCTAGCAGGGAGAGACGGAGGAATCGAAAATATGGAATTTACAAGCAATGTGGAGGTTACTCAAGCATAAACATATTTTTCAGGGGTGAATTTGTACATGACTACGTGTCTGAGAGTGTATTTTTTATTGACACACATTCCCTGTGTTCTCCCATTCTGTTCTGGTGTAGAAGAGAATTTGAACAAGGCTGTAAAATGATGGATAGTCTATTTGGTTTTATCTTAATAGTTAAAGCTTTGCTGATAAGAAAAGTATATTACGAATCGTTTAATTAAAATATGCATATCCACTAACCTACTTTCCACAGGCTTGTGAGAGTCTTACATCACCAAATACACTCTTCTGAAGACACAGTTTACACTTACAAAGTCAATGAAACAAGGAGAACACAAGTATTGCCTAAGGTGAATAAAGCGCTACAATAAAGAACATAGATATAACACCTTTAACATGCATTCAAAGCCTTCATTCTTCGAGGCATTGGATTACACAGTTAAATTAAAATAAAGCCATGCAGGGGATAGGATCTAGCAAACAGACAGATAGCCATAAGTACCGTGTAGCCTTGCAGGGGATAGGATCTAGCAAACAGACAGATAGCCATAAGTTCCGTGTAGCCTTGCAGGGGATAGGATCTAGCAAACAGACAGATAGCCATAAGTTCCGTGTAGCCTTGCAGGGGATAGGATCTAGCAAACAGACAGATAGCCATAAGTACCGTGTAGCCTTGCAGGGGATAGGATCTAGCAAACAGACAGATAGCCATAAGTACCGTGTAGCCTTGCAGGGGATAGGATCTAGCAAACAGACAGATAGCCATAAGTTCCGTGTAGCCTTGCAGGGGATAGGATCTAGCAAACAGACAGATAGCCATAAGTTCCGTGTAGCCTTGCAGGGGATAGGGTCTAGCAAACAGACAGACAGTCGTTGTCTGGATAGGCCACTCCCTATGCAAATGTGGGCGACTGAAACCTGACACTTCAAATCAGCTCAGCTGAGAGAGTGACACCCAGACAGATGGAACTTTGTGTCACCGCTCAAAGTCCGCCAAATAGGGATTTAACATCTAAGAGTGCATTGCATTTCTATCACTCTACCAATATTCTTCTATCGTAACAGTTCTATGGTAAGGGTTCTATCGTAAGAGTTCTATGGTAAGGGTTTTATGGTAAGGGTTCTGTGGTAAGGGTCATTCTATGGTTAGGGTTCTTCTATGGTAAGTGTTCTATTGTAAGTGTTCTATGGTAAAGGTTCTATGGTAAGTGTTCTATGGTAATGGTTATTCTATGGTAAGTGTTCTATGGTAAGGGTTGTTCTATGGTAAAGGACAGAGTGAGTTGTGCCAGGGACATGAACCAGTCAACAAAGTCAAAGTTGACAAATCAGACCTTACACGTTGAGTACCAACGTGATCTAATTTCACCCCATGATTAATCAGACCTTACACGTTGAGTACCAACGTGATCTAATTCCACCCCATGATAGATCACCAGAGTCTTGAAGCTCAGTAGCAGGACATTAGTGTTGTACAGGGACCCTCCTGTGTGTGTATCATGGTGACGGATGAGGTGAGACCAAATGGCACTCTATTCCCTAGATAGGTTTTCTACTTTTGAAAAGAGTCCTATTGGCCCTGATCAACAACAGGGCACTATATAGAGCATAGGGTGCTATTTGAGAACAGCCAGCCCAGAGAGGTTCCTCATTCAGAGACAGAGGCTCTGCACCATCATCTAACCTTAGGACACCATGAGTCACATTCACCATGATGAATCAATGCTGAACTACAGCCCCCAAAATCCTTGGGGGCAAATGTCAGTTGGTCCCCATTGGAGTTATGGTTAACATGAAAGACACACTGGCTGATCGAGATGGCTGTTTCAGTTTCTGCGTCTGATAACATAGAGATTGTGGAATTTTTTCAAATTCCATCTTCTAAAACTTTAAAAACTTCCAGAAAAATGTAAAATGGCTGAATGTCTAAATGATAAAAGGAAATTTAATATTTTAACGGTGAGCAAAGAAGACTCAGTTTCTGCTCATCTGAGGATTCATTTGCATGGAGGACGGAGCAATAATCAGCAGGGGTTTGTTCAAATTAATAATTATTTGATGGATAATTATGAGACGTGTTGAACTTATTTTCCGTTGGCACCAAAACCATACATACATGAGGTTGTTATCATTACCATTATTCATTAGCCAGTATGAGTGTGTGTGTGTGTGTGTGTGTGTGTGTGTGTGTGTGTGTGTGTGTGTGTGTGTGTGTGTGTGTGTGTGTGTGTGTGTGTGTGTGTGCGTGTGTGCGTGTGTGTGTGCGTGTGTGCGTGTGTGTGTGTGTGTGTGTATCAGAGGGAGACTGTGCATCCGTGTGTGATGGAGGAAGAGAAGGATGGAGAGAAAGCAGAAGAGAAGGCTCAAGAGAGAGAGAGAGACAGGATGTCAACTCTAGGGTGATTTCTGTTACTTCATTAACACTGACTCTCCTCTCCCCCTCTCCTCCTTTGCTCCTCTCACCCCCCTCTTCTCTCGCGCTCTGGCAGGCTGAATCACTGGGCTGTCTCCACAAAGATAAAACACCTCAGCCAAGAGGTCAGAGGGAGGAGAGAGAAGAGAAAATAGAGATGCTAGGGAGCAGTGGAAGTGAGGCCAAAAAAACTAAGAATAACCTGATAATTAATCTGCAAAAACAGCTCTGCCTATTGATTTACTGTCCCAACCCAAAAACAGAGGACAATGAGACAGAACGAGAGAAAGGAGGAGGAGGAGGAAGAGGGGGGAGTGAGGATTTCTAAGAGAATCGACAAGTTTATTATTATATTATTACTATTATTATTGTTACTATTATGATTAGTGTTGTTATTATTCTTAGAATTATTATAATAATAGTTTATATTTTCATTATTGTTAGTATCGTATTACTATAATTCTAATAATTCATATTACTATTACTATCATTATTACTCTAATGAAACTCAGTTAGAAAAATGTTTAGATTCATGGGCAGAGCGCGGCAGGTGTTTATTTAACCTTCACAGAAAGCAGGAATCGTGGTCACAGGTAGGCAATGGTCAATCACAGGTAGGCAAGGGTCAAAACACAGGTAGGCAATGGTCAATCACAGGTAGGCAATGGTCAATCACAGGTAGGCAAGGGTCAAAACACAGGTAGGCAATGGTCAATCACAGGTAGACAATGGTCAATCACAGGTAGGCAATGGTCAAACACAGGTAGGCAATGGTCATTCACAGGTAGGCTATGGTCATTCACAGGTAGGCAAGGGTCAATCACAGGTAGGCAATGGTCAAACACAGGTAGGCAATGGTCATTCACAGGTAGGCAATGGTCAATCACAGGTAGGCAATGGTCAATCACAGGTAGGCAATGGTCAATCACAGGTAGGCAATGGTCAATCACAGGTAGGCAATGGTCAAACACAGGTAGGCAATGGTCAATCACAGGTAGGCAATGGTCAAACACAGGTAGGCAATGGTCAATCACAGGTAGGCAATGGTCAAACACAGGTAGGCAATGGTCAATCACAGGTAGGCAATGGTCAAACACAGGTAGGCAATGGTCATTCACAGGTAGGCAATGGTCATTCACAGGTAGGCAAACAGGCAGGTGAATCAAAACTAGGACTGAAGGCAAAAACTGTTTCTCACAAATAAATACAGAACCTTACAATTACACCCAAGTCAATACATTCTACAGCAGATTTACCAACAAGCTGTATATTTAATGCTGTATAGCAACCTATGTGTTATGAATGAGAATCGGCTTGTGTACTGCAGCATTATATAAGAGCTGCAGTATGAGATGTGTATCATCAAATCCTCCTAAACCCTGTCAGAGGGACAGAATCCTCTGGACTCAAAGGTCTTTAAAGCCAGGGAGAATGTCAAGGAGGAGTGGATATGGCTGCTCTCTCTCTCTCCCCTTAAACTTACCTCCTTCTGCCCGGCTCTCTCTTTTACTCCCTCTCTCTCTCCCCTTAAACTTATCTCCTTCTGCCCGGCTCTCTCTTTTACTCCCTCTCTCTCTCCCCTTAAACTTATCTCCTTCTGCCCGGCTCTCTTTTTACTCCCTCTCTCTCTCCCCTTAAACTTATCTCCTTCTGCCCGGCTCTCTCTTTTTTACTCCCTCTCTCTCTCCCCCTTTAAACTTATCTCCTTCTGCCCGGCTCTCTTTTTACTCCCTCTCTCTCTCCCCCTTTAAACTTATCTCCTTCTGCCCGGCTCTCTCTTTACTCCCTCTCTCTCCCCCTTAAACTTACCTCCTTCTGCCCGGCTCTCTCTTTTACTCCCTCTCTCTCTCCCCTTAAACTTATCTCCTTCTGCCCGGCTCTCTCTTTCTCTCCCTCTCTCTCCCCTTAAACTTACCTCCTTCTGCCCGGCTCTCTCTTTTACTCCCTCTCTCTCCCCTTAAACTTACCTCCTTCTGCCCGGCTCTCTCTTTACTCCCTCTCTCTCTCCCCTTAAACTTATCTCCTTCTGCCCGGCTCTCTCTTTTACTCCCTCTCTCTCTCCCCTTAAACTTATCTCCTTCTGCCCGGCTCTCTCTTTTACTCCCTCTCTCTCTCCCCTTAAACTTATCTCCTTCTGCCCGGCTCTCTCTTTCTCTCCCTCTCTCTCTCCCCTTAAACTTATCTCCTTCTGCCCGGCTCTCTCTTTTACTCCCTCTCTCTCTCCCCTTAAACTTATCTCCTTCTGCCCGGCTCTTCTTTTACTCCCTTCTCTCTCCCCTTAAACTCCCTCTCTCTCTCCCCTTAAACTTATCTCCTTCTGCCCGGCTCTCTCTTTACTCCCTCTCTCTCTCCCCTTAAACTTACCTCCTTCTGCCCGGCTCTCTCTTTTACTCCCTCTCTCTCTCCCCTTAAACTTATCTCCTTCTGCCCGGCTCTCTCTTTTACTCCCTCTCTCTCTCCCCTTAAACTTATCTCCTTCTGCCCGGCTCTCTCTTTTACTCCCTCTCTCTCTCCCCTTAAACTTATCTCCTTCTGCCCGGCTCTCTCTTTCTCTCCCTCTCTCTCTCCCCTTAAACTTACCTCCTTCTGCCCGGCTCTCTCTTTCTCTCCCTCTCTCTCTCCCCTTAAACTTATCTCCTTCTGCCCGGCTCTCTCTTTCTCTCCCTCTCTCTCTCCCCTTAAACTTATCTCCTTCTGCCCGGCTCTCTCTTTTACTCCCTCTCTCTCTCCCCTTAAACTTATCTCCTTCTGCCCGGCTCTCTCTTTCTCTCCCTCTCTCTCTCCCCTTAAACTTATCTCCTTCTGCCCGGCTCTCTCTTTTACTCCCTCTCTCTCTCCCCTTAAACTTATCTCCTTCTGCCCGGCTCTCTCTTTTACTCCCTCTCTCTCCCCTTAAACTTATCTCCTTCTGCCCGGCTCTCTTTTACTCCCTCTCTCTCTCCCCTTAAACTTATCTCCTTCTGCCCGGCTCTCTCTTTTACTCCCTCTCTCTCTCCCCTTAAACTTATCTCCTTCTGCCCGGCTCTCTCTTTTACTCCTCTCTCTCTCCCTCTCCCCTTAAACTTATCTCCTTCTGCCCGGCTCTCTCTTTACTCCCTCTCTCTCTCCCCTTAAACTTATCTCCTTCTGCCCGGCTCTTTTACTTTTCCCCTTAAACTTACTCCCTCTCTCTCTCCCCTTAAACTTATCTCCTTCTGCCCGGCTCTCTCTTTTACTCCCTCTCTCTCTCCCCTTAAACTTATCTCCTTCTGCCCGGCTCTCTCTTTTACTCCCTCTCTCTCTCCCCTTAAACTTATCTCCTTCTGCCCGGCTCTCTCTTTTACTCCCTCTCTCTCTCCCCTTAAACTTATCTCCTTCTGCCCGGCTCTCTCTTTTACTCCCTCTCTCTCTCCCCTTAAACTTATCTCCTTCTGCCCGGCTCTCTCTTTTACTCCCTCTCTCTCTCCCCTTAAACTTATCTCCTTCTGCCCGGCTCTCTCTTTTACTCCCTTTGCCTCACTCTCTTTCAATCGCTTTATTGGCATTAAGGATAGGATACGTAATCCTTCTCACCCCCCCCCCTAAAGATTTAGATGCACTATTGTAAAGTGGCTGTTCCACTGGATGTCATAAGGTGAATGCACCAATTTGTAAGTCGCTCTGGATAAGAGCGTCTGCTAAATGACTTAAATGTAAATGTAAATGTAAGTAACTATGGACATTATATATACAAAAGTATGTGGACACGCCTTCAAATAAGTGGATTCGGCTAATTCAGCCACACCCATTGTTGACAGGTGAATAAAATTGAGCACACAGCCATGGAATCTCCAAGCAGCCCTGCTGCCCTGCGAGAGCAGCCCCGGTCAACTGTAAGTGCTGCTATTGTGAAGTGGAAACGTATAGGAGCAACAATTGCTAAGCTGCGAAGTGGTAGGCCACACAAGCTCACAGAACGGGACTGCAGAGTGCTGAAGAGTGTGGCGTGTAAAAATCTTCTGTCCTTGGTTGCAACACTCACTACCGAGTTCCAAACTGCCTCTGGAAGCAACATCAGCACAAGAACTGTTCGTCGGGAGCTTCATGAAATGGGTTTCCATGGCCGAGCAGCTGCAAACAAACTGGGGTGGTGTAAATCCCGGCACCAGTGGAAACACGTTCTCTGGAGTGATGAATCATGCTTCACCATCTGGCAGTCCGACAGATGAATCTGGGTTTGGCGGATGCAAGGAGAACGCTACCTGCTACCATAGTGACAACTGTAAAGTTTGGTTTAGGAGGAATAATGGTCTGGGGATGTTTTTCATGGTTTGGTTTAGGAGGAATAACGGTCTGGGGATGTTTTTCATGGTTTGGTTTAGGAGGAATAATGGTCTGGGGATGTTTTTCATGGTTTGGTTTAGGAGGAATAACGGTCTGGGGATGTTTTTCATGGTTTGGTTTAGGAGGAATAACGGTCTGGGGATGTTTTTCATGGTTTGGTTTAGGAGGAATAACGGTCTGGGGATGTTTTTTCATGGTTTGGTTTAGGAGGAATAATGGTCTGGGGATGTTTTTCATGGTTTGGTTTAGGAGGAATAATGGTCTGGGGATGTTTTTCATGGTTTGGTTTAGGAGGAATAACGGTCTGGGGATGTTTTTCATGGTTTGGTTTAGGAGGAATAACGGTCTGGGGATGTTTTTCATGGTTTGGTTTAGGAGGAATAATGGTCTGGGGATGTTTTTCATGGTTTGGTTTAGGAGGAATAACGGTCTGGGGATGTTTTTCATGGTTTGGTTTAGGAGGAATAACGGTCTGGGGATGTTTTTTCATGGTTTGGTTTAGGAGGAATAACGGTCTGGGGATGTTTTTCATGGTTTGGTTTAGGAGGAATAATGGTCTGGGGATGTTTTTCATGGTTTGGTTTAGGAGGAATAACGGTCTGGGGATGTTTTTCATGGTTTGGTTTAGGAGGAATAACGGTCTGGGGATGTTTTTCATGGTTTGGTTTAGGAGGAATAATGGTCTGGGGATGTTTTTCATGGTTTGGTTTAGGAGGAATAATGGTCTGGGGATGTTTTTCATGGTTTGGTTTAGGAGGAATAATGGTCTGGGGATGTTTTTCATGGTTTGGTTTAGGAGGAATAACGGTCTGGGGATGTTTTTCATGGTTTGGTTTAGGAGGAATAATGGTCTGGGGATGTTTTTCATGGTTTGGTTTAGGAGGAATAATGGTCTGGGGATGTTTTTATGGTTTGGTTTAGGAGGAATAATGGTCTGGGGATGATTCTGGTTTGGTTTGGAGGAATAACAGTTTGGGGATGTTTTCCTGGTTTGGTTTAGCCCCAGGAATAACGGTCTGGGGATGTTTTTCATGGTTTGGTTTAGGAGGAATAATGGTCTGGGGATGTTTTTCATGGTTTGGTTTAGGAGGAATAACGGTCTGGGGATGTTTTTCATGGTTTGGTTTAGGAGGAATAATGGTCTGGGGATGTTTTTAATGGTTTGGTTTAGGAGGAATAACGGTCTGGGGATGTTTTTCATGGTTTGGTTTAGGAAATAATGGTCTGGGGATGTTTTTTAATGGTTTGGTTTAGGAGGAATAACGGTCTGGGGATGTTTTTTCATGGTTTGGTTTAGAGGAATAATGGTCTGGGGGTGTTTTTCATGGTTTGGTTTAGGAGGAATAACGGTCTGGGATGTTTTTCATGGTTTGGTTTAGGAGGAATAACGGTCTGGGGATGTTTTTCATGGTTTGGTTTAGGAGGAATAACGGTCTGGGGATGTTTTTCATGGTTTGGTTTAGGAGGAATAACGGTCTGGGGATGTTTTTCATGGTTTGGTTTAGTGAGGAATAACGGTCTGGGGATGTTTTTGATGGTTTGGTTTAGGAGGAATAACGGTCTGGGGATGTTTTTCATGGTTTGGTTTAGGAGGAATAACGGTCTGGGGATGTTTTTCATGGTTTGGTTTAGGAGGAATAATGGTCTGGGGATGTTTTTCATGGTTTGGTTTAGGAGGAATAACAGTCTGGGGATGTTTTTCATGGTTTGGTAGAGGAGGAATAACGGTCTGGGGATGTTTTTCATGGTTTGGTTTAGCAGGAATAATGGTCTGGGGATGTTTTCATGGTTTGGTTTAGGAGGAATAACGGTCTGGGGATGTTTTTCATGGTTTGGTTTAGGAGGAATAACGGTCTGGGGATGTTTTTCATGGTTTGGTTTAGGAGGAATAACGGTCTGGGGATGTTTTTCATGGTTTGGTTTTCTAGGAATAACGGTCTGGGGATGTTTTTCATGGTTTGGTTTAGGAGGAATAATGGTCTGGGGATGTTTTTCATGGTTTGGTTTAGGAGGAATAACGGTCTGGGGATGTTTTTCATGGTTTGGTTTAGGAGGAATAACGGTCTGGGGATGTTTTTCATGGTTTGGTTTAGGAGGAATAACGGTCTGGGGATGTTTTTCATGGTTTGGTTTAGGAGGAATAATGGTCTGGGGATGTTTTTCATGGTTTGGTTTAGGAGGAATAATACTGTATGTTTTTCATGGTTTGGTTTAGGAGGAATAATGGTCTGGGGATGTTTTATATGGTTTGGTTTAGGAGGAATAACGGTCTGGGGATGTTTTTCATGGTTTACTTTAGGAGGAATAACGGTCTGGGGATGTTTTTCATGGTTTGGTTTAGGAGGAATAATGGTCTGGGGATGTTTTTCATGGTTTGGTTTATACTGAATAACGGTCTGGGGATGTTTTACTCATGGTTTGGTTTATAGGAATAATGGTCTGTATGTTTTTCATGGTTTGGTTTAGGAGGAATAACGGTCTGGGGATGTTTTTCATGGTTTGGTTTATAGGAATAATGGTCTGGGGATGTTTTTTCATGGTTTGGTTTAGGAGGAATAACGGTCTGGGGATGTTTTTCATGGTTTGGTAGAGGTATTATACTGAATAACGGTCTGGGGATGTTTTTTCATGGTTTGGTAGAGGAGGAATAACGGTCTGGGGATGTTTTTCCATTCTTTGGTTTAGGAGGAATAATGGTCTGGGGATGTTTTTTCATGGTTTGGTAGAGGAGGAATAACGGTCTGGGGATGTTTTTCCATGGTTTGGTTTAGGAGGAATAATGGTCTGGGGATGTTTTTTATGGTTTGGTTTAGGAGGAATAATGGTCTGGGGATGTTTTTCATGGTTTGGTTTAGGAGGAATAATGGTCTGGGGATGTTTTTCTTGGTTTGGTTTAGGAGGAATAATGGTCTGGGGATGTTTTTCATGGTTTGGTTTAGGAGGAATAACGGTCTGGGGATGTTTTTTCATGGTTTGGTAGAGGAAGAATAACGGTCTGGGGATGTTTTTTCATGGTTTGGTTTAGGACCCTTAGTTCCAAGGGATGAAGGGATATCGTAACGCTACAGCATACAATGACGTTCTAGATGATTCTGTGCTTCCAACTTTGTGGCAACAGTTTGGGGAAGGACCTTTCCTGTTTCAGCATGACAATGCCCCAGTGCATAAAGTGAGGTCCATAAAGAAATAGTTTGTCGAGATCAGTGTGGAAGAATTTGACAGGCCTGCACAGAGCTTTGACCTCAAACACATCGAACACCTTTGGGATGAACTGGAACGACGACTGCGAGCCAGGCCAACATCAGTGCCCGACCTCACTAATGCTCGTTTGGCTGAATGGAAGCAAGTCCCTGCGGCAATGTTCCAATATCTAGTAGGAAACCATTCCCAGAACTCCATATTAATGCCTGTGCTTTTGGAATGAGATGGTTGACGAGCATACTTTTGATCATGAAGTATATATATATATATACTTTACGAAGGCAAAGTATTCAGGCCCCTTGACTTTTTACACATTTTATTCCATTACAGCCTTATTCTAAAATGGAGTAAATATATATTTTTCCTCAGCAATTCTCCGGACTCCGACATTGCTCATCCTAATATTTCTATAATTTTTCATTCCATTCTTTTACTTTTAGATGTGTGTATTGTTAGATATTAGCATTTTGCTACATCTGCAATAACATCTGCTAAATATGTGTATGCGATTAATACAATTGGATTTGATTTGATCTTAAACTATGACACCATGGAGCTGGATGGTGGATGTTAAACTATGATGTTGCATGTGGTATCATCATACCTTCATACAATACTGCCTGTTACGCATAACCAGGTCTTCAAAATAAAAGTCTTTAAAGTTGTGAATTTCTGCAGGGTAATTAGGTAAATGAAATACTGAAGAGTCCCAAGAGTCATTTTGACTTACAGGTTAAATAAATGTGAATATTTTAACATTCAACCAACTCAGCACCGTGGAACAGCACATGCAGAGCTCACTGAATAACACTTCTGTTCTTATTTGTTTCTATTCTACTCTATTAAACTCTACTCTATTATACTGTATTCTACTCTGCTCTATTATACTCTATTATATTGTATTCTACTCTACTCTATTATACTCTACGATATTGTATTCTACTCTACTCTATTCTACTCTACTCTATTATACTGTATTCTACTCTGCTCTATTATACTGTATTATACTGTATTCTACTCTGCTCTATTATACTCTATTATATTGTATTCTACTCTACTCTATTCTACTCTACTCTATTATACTGTATTCTACTCTGCTCTATTATACTGTATTATACTGTATTCTACTCTGCTCTATTATACTGTATTATATTGTATTCTACTCTACTCTATTATACTCTACTCTATTATACTGTATTCTACTCTGCTCTATTATACTGTATTATACTGTATTCTACTCTGCTCTATTATACTGTATTCTACTCTACTCTATTATACTGTATTATATTGTATTCTACTCTACTCTATTATACTCTACGATATTGTATTATACTCTACTCTATTATACTGTATTATACTGTATTCTACTCTATTCTACTCTATTATACTGTACTCTATTATACTGTATTCTACTCTGCTCTATTATACTGTATTATATTGTATTCTACTCTACTCTATTATACTCTACGATATTGTATTATACTCTACTCTATTATACTGTATTATACTGTATTCTACTCTATTCTACTCTATTATACTCTACTCTATTATACTGTATTCCACTCTGCTCTATTATACTGTATTATATTGTATTCTACTCTACTCTATTATACTCTACGATATTGTATTCTACTCTACTCTATTATACTGTATTACACTGTATTCTACTCTACTCTACACTACTCTTTTCAATTCTATCTATTCTACTCTACTCTTCTCTATTCCATTCTACTATGTTTGACTCTACTCTACTCTACTCTACTCTACTCTACTCTACTCCATTTTACTATATTCCACTCTACTCTACTCTATTCCATTTGACTATATTCTACTCTACTCTATTCTACTCTATTCTGCTTTATTATACTCTATTCTAGCGATTTCCCTAATGAAGTAGATCCACATGCAGAGCCAATGTCTTCAGGGTGGTATAGTGGAGCAATGCCATTGGCTATCCTCCTATCTTCCTTCCTCTCCTCCTCCTCACCCTACCCGACGTTTTTTCACTACAAGGCCTTGGTCTGAATGTTTAATTAACATCATGCCTTATCCAGGGTCATCCAGTCTGCTAGTGAATGTTAAACATACCAACCATGTAAGACCAAACCAGACTAGTTTCTCCTTATCTACCTAGTAACAACACCAGACTAGTTTCTCCTTATCTACCTGGTAACAACACACCACACCAGACTAGTTTCTCCTTATCTACCTGGTAACAACACACCACACCAGACTAGTTTCTCCTTATCTACCTGGTAACAACACACAGACTAGTTTCTCCTTATCTACCTGGTAACAACACACCACACCAGACTAGTACCTCCTTATCTACCTGGTAACAACACACCACACCAGACCAGTATCTCCTTATCTATCTGGTAACAACACCATACTAGTTTCTCCTTATCTACCTGGTAACAACACACCACACCAGACTAGTTTCTCCTTATCTACCTGGTAACAACACACCACACCAGACTAGTTTCTCCTTATCTACCTGGTAACAACACACCACACCAGACTAGTTTCTCCTTATCTACCTGGTAACAACACACCACACCAGACTAGTTTCTCCTTATCTACCTGGTAACAACACACCAGACTAGTTTCTCCTTATCTACCTGGTAACAACACCAGACTAGTTTCTCCTTATCTACCTGGTAACAACACACCACACCAGACTAGTTTCTCCTTATCTACCTGGTAACAACACACCACACCAGACTAGTTTCTCCTTATCTACCTGGTAACAACACACCACACACTACCTGGTAACAACACACCACACCAGACTAGTTTCTCCTTATCTACCTGGTAACAACACACCACACCAGACTAGTTTCTCCTTATCTACCTAGTAACAACACACCACACCAGACTAGTTTCTCCTTATCTACCTGGTAACAACACACCACACCAGACCAGTATCTCCTTATCTATCTGGTAACAACACCATACTAGTTTCTCCTTATCTACCTGGTAACAACACACCACACCAGACTAGTATCTCCTTATCTACCTGGTAACAACACACCACACCAGACTAGTTTCTCCTTATCTACCTGGTAACAACACACCACACCAGACTAGTTTCTCCTTATCTACCTGGTAACAACACACCACACCAGACTAGTTTCTCCTTATCTACCTGGTAACAACACACCACACCAGACTAGTTTCTCCTTATCTACCTGGTAACAACACACCACACCAGACTAGTTTCTCCTTATCTACCTGGTAACAACACACCACACCAGACTAGTTTCTCCTTATCTACCTGGTAACAACACACCACACCAGACTAGTTTCTCCTTATCTACCTAGTAACAACAGAGAGAGAGAGAGAGAGAGAGAGAGAGACAATGTAGAGAGAGAGAGAGACAATGTCGAGGACAATGTTTCACGCATACAGTACACACACACACACACACTGAGAGGGACACACCCACACACACTGAGAGGGACACACACACACACACACACACTGAGAGGGACACACCCACACACACTTAGAGGGACACACACACACACACACACACTCCCTGCTTTTCAGCCCCATCGGCTCTGTCATCCCAGGAGGAAAAGGTCTCTGACCTCCTTAAAGGGAGTCCATCCCCATGGCAGGCTTTAGCACTCTCCAAGCACATAACAATAGAAAAGAGAACAAGAAGACTGCCGTGAAACTAAAGATCATTCAATCCTCCTCACATTTCCTCCCACAGACAAAGCTAAACCACAGATATAAATAACATCTATTCCCCCCTACGTATATGCAAATTGGGCAAGGCTATTTGTTTCACTCATCAGTCAGTCATTCTCTCTCAGTAAAATCATAGCTAATTATCCTGACGACTGTATCACAACAACGCCACTCCGCTGTCTGACACTTATCTCTCGTTACCACTGTTTAATCTGTCATGGGAATGAGAGATCCAGAGGGAGGGGGAGAGAGGAGAGAGAGAGGGATCATCATCTCTAGAGAAAGCTTTCTGCCGGACCGGAGAAAAAGAGAGGGACAGAGGGATCGAGAGGAAGGGGGAGAGAGGAAAGAGAGAGGGACAGAGGGATCGAGAGGAAGGGGGAGAGAGGAAAGAGAGAGGGATCATCACAGTCTCTAGAGAAAGCTTTCTGCCGGACCGGAGAAAAAGAGAGGGACAGAGGGATCGAGAGGAAGGGGGAGAGAGGAAAGAGAGAGGGACAGAGGGATCGAGAGGAAGGGGGAGAGAGGAAAAAGAGAGGGACAGAGGGATCGAGAGGAAGGGGGAGAGAGGAAAGAGAGAGGGATCGCCACAGACATTAAAAAACGATTCCGCTCTCTTCTGCTCAGTCGGATGGAAGGATAGAGGGATAGATAGAGAGATGGGACTCACCGTGTCCACCCCGTAGCGAGGCATGGCCAGGGAAGTGGTAGATGGAGGCAGGGGCAGCATTAGTAGGGTGGTGCCTGGTCCCCTGGGTGTGGTGGTGGGGGTCAGGCCCAGGGTGGGGTTGTGAGAGGGGGGCGAGGGGCAGTGGTGCTCCTTCGTCAGGGGTGGCCGACAGGACCTGGAGGTCAGCAAAAGAGGAGCCCCAGGCAGACCCCACCACCACCCACCCCACAGCCAGGACCAGGGCACTCATCCAGGGGTAAGACCCCCAGCTACAGCCCCAGCCCTGGAGCTTCCCAACAGGCCGCATCATGGTCAGCTAAACCTCCCAACACAACACCCGGTGGTCTATAGAGAATAGTGCAGGCAGAAGTAGAGATCTCTGGGTTGTGAAGACCCCATGGAAACAAAAACTAAAATAACACGAAATCACCCCAGTGAAAAATCCAAACAAAGCGTGGCTCAGTTTTCCTTCTTTGTCTCTTTTCCTTGTCTCCTTTCCTCGACTCCTTCCTCCTGGTATAAATTGACCCCCTGTAGCTCACAGCAGCTCCTAGTTATTCAGTTAGTAACTCAATCCATATTTTTAGGTCTTTTTATGCCCATGCTGCGAGTGTGTGTGCAGTTAGCGAGCGCAGAAGAGTGTGTGTGTGCAGTTAGCGAGCGCAGGAGAGTGTGTGTGTGTGCAGTTAGCGAGCGCGGGAGAGTGTGTGTGTGTGTGTCGTCGTCACCTGGAGTGTATCCCCAACACCCCCTGTCACCTAGGTGCTGAGAGAGCGTGATGAGACGGGAACGACCTGCACCACTGGCTACAACGCGCTGCGCTTCACTCTGCACTTCTCCTCTGCTCTAGCAAGCCACAGATACAAAGACACAGACGTGGCAATACGAGAGCGAGAGAGAGAGAGAGAGAGAGAAAGAGAGAGGGAGAGCCCCACACACACTGTCAGCTCTCCTCTCAACTCTTACCACCCTGTGTTCACTGCTCAGCAGTGCAGACTGGCTTGCCTTCTCTGCTCTCACTGCTATCACAATCTCTGTCAGTATTGTGAATTCTGCCTTACCTAGAGACTAAAGCCTTTTCTCTCTGTGAATCCTGTTTCTATTTTCTCATCCTTTTCTTTTCTTCCCAGGGAGAGAAGTGCAGCAGTCTGGGTTGTTAACCCTGGGAACCTCCAACTGATAGCTCTTAGTATTACTCCACAGGAGAAACAGAATGAGACGTACAGACATCGAGAGAGAGAGAGCTACTG
Source organism: Oncorhynchus keta (assembly GCF_023373465.1). NCBI lineage: Eukaryota > Metazoa > Chordata > Actinopteri > Salmoniformes > Salmonidae > Oncorhynchus > Oncorhynchus keta. The sequence continues at coordinate 38,080,732 of NC_068428.1, forward strand.
AAAAAGAGAGAGGGAGGGTGGTAGAGAGCTACAGATGAAGACAGAGAGAGAGGGAGGGTGGGTGGTAGAGAGCTACAGATAAAGACAGAGAGAGAGGGAGGGTGGTAGAGAGCTACAGATAAAGAGAGAGAGGGAGGGTGGTAGAGAGCTACAGATAAAGAGAGAGAGGGAGGGTGGTAGAGAGCTACTGATAGAGAGAGAGAGGGAGGGTGGTCGAGAGCTACTGATAGAGAGAGAGAGGGAGGGTGGTAGAGAGCTACTGATAGAGAGAGAGAGAGGGTGGTAGAGAGCTACTGATAGAGAGAGAGAGGGAGGGGGAATGATGCAGAGGGAGAGAGAGGATGAGAGTAAAAGGGGCTCAGGTGAAACTAAGCGAAGATGATGGGACATAGAGAGGAGAAAAAAAAGAGGAGGGGAGAACTCACAATTGGGCCAGCCTATGGAAATGTCCCCCCAGCTCAGAGCAAATCAGGGAGGCCGGGCACATACTGCAGAGGAGTGAGATGTCTTTAGTCATGGGGAGGACAGATGGAGGGAGGGAAAAAGGGATGGAGAGAGGGAGGAAGAGCGAGAAAGGGAGAGGATGAGAGTGAGTAGGGGCGGAAGAAAGCGAGGATGGAATGGAGAGACGGGATGGAATGGAGAGAGACAGGATGTGAGAGAGAGAGAGAAAAAGGAAAGAGGCACAAGCGATGCCTGTGTTTTTCTATCCCTGGGAGGACATTTCCTGATGCAGGTTGGATGTTCCTAAAAGCCTATTCAAGCAAAGCTATAACTTCAGGCATTATACACACTTCTAAAGATATGGTGAATTTGAAAGAGTGAGCGAGAGAAAGAGAGAGAGCGAGAGAGTGCAAGAGAGAGAGAGAGAGATAGAGAGACAGAGCTCCTCTTGTCTCAAATACAAATGACAAGAACAAAAGCCTCTACTCCCCTTTCTGTCAATCAAAGTGTTTCTGAAGGGAGAGAAGCAAAATGGGTTTTGAATAAAAAGCTAAAAGCTTCTATCATAGATGCACACAGTAACCGAGTGCCATTTAATATTAAACCAAAACAACTTCATGAACAACAAACAGTTTTCAAGTGCTGCTCTATAGTGGTTTTTAAATGAAGCACTGGAGAGAGGTAATACATTGATGTGACAACCATTTATTTGATTTATTTAACTAAGGCAAGTCAGTTAAAAGAACACATTCTTATTTACAATGACGGCCTACCCTCACACAACACAATGCCACAGATGTCTCAAGTTTTGGGGGAGTGTGCAATTGACATGCTGACTGCAGGAATGTCCACCATAGCTGTTGCCAGAGAATGTAAAGGGTAGAGAGGTAGAGCAATACCGTAACTCAGTCAAATCTTGTAAATTATTGCATATTTGCGTTTATATTTTAGATCAGTGTAGGCATATGCTCCTCTTTCTTTCTGTACCTACAGTAGATTTCAGTGAACAACAGACAAAAACTGTATATGTAATCTTATCAAAGTACAATGAACAAGGCAGACTTTGAGTTGAGAGAATGAAGGAAATTCTCTCTACAGCAAAAGTTGAGCACTATTTCCATGTAGAAATATGCACAGTATCAAGGCTGTGACTTTACTGTCTGAGTCAATGGAGAAAGCTCCAGACCACAGTCATAGACAGCACACAGAACACCCATAGATGGGTGTTGTCTATGGGTGTTGTGGGTGTTGTCTTTGGGTGTTGTGTGTGTTACAACACCCAAAGACACCACCCACAACACCCATAGACAACACCCACAGCACCCATAGACAACACCCACAACATCCATAGACAACACCAAAAACACACATAGACAACACTCACAACATACATAACACCAATACACAACACTCAACACCCGTAGACAACACACATACACACATCAACACACCAAAAATAGACACACCCTTGTCCTGCAAACATGCAGACACACACAATTAAAAACACAGTTTGCTGATTGTAATCACCTCTCAGTTAACAGCTTAATTCTGGCACAACATCTGTAATGAGTGACTTCCTACAGACATTAAATGTGTCATGACTCTCTCTCCTTGGTGAGGGTCAAATGTGCCACGTTTTTTATGTATTTTATTTCACCTTTATTTAACCAGGTAGGCAAGTTGAGAACAAGTTCTCATTTACAACTGCGACCTGGTCAAGATAAAGCAAAGCAGTTCGACACGTACAACGACACAGAGTTACACATGGAATAAACAAACATACAGTCAATAATACAGTAGAAAAATAAGTCTATATACAATGTGAGCAAATTAGGTGAGAAGGGGGGTAAAGGCAAAAAAAGGCCATGGTGGCGAAGTAAATACAATATAGCAAGTAAAACACTGGAATGGTAGATTTGCAGTGGAAGAATGTGCAAAGTAGAAATAGAAATAATGGGGAAATAATGAAATAAATAATAATATTTATAAATAAATAAATACAGTAGGGAAAGAGGTAGTTGTTTGGCCTAAATTATGGGTGGGCTATGTACAGGTGCAGTAATCTGTGAGCTGCTCTGACAGCTGGTGCTTAAAGCTAGTGAGGGAGATAAGTGTTTCCAGTTTCAGAGATTTTTGCAGTTCGTTCCAGTTATTGGCAGAAGACAACTGGAAGGAGAGACGACCAAAGGAGGAATTGGTTTTGGGGGTGATCAGAGAGATATTCCTGCTGGAGCTTGTGCTACAGGTGGGTGCTGCTATGGTGACCAGCGAGCTGAGATAAGGGGGGACTTTACCTAGCAGGGTCTAGTAGATGACCTGGAGCCAGTGGGTTTGTTCGACAAGTATGAAGCGAGGGCCAGCCAACGAGAGCGTACAGGTCGCAGTGGTGGGTAGTATATGGGGCTTTGGTGACAAAACGGATGGCACTGTGATAGACTGCATCCAATTTATTGAGTAGGGTATTGGAGGCTATTTTGTAAATGACATCGCCGAAGTCGAGGATCGGTAGGATGGTCAGTTTTACGAGGGTATGTTTGGCAGCATGAGTGAAGGATGCTTTGTTGCGAAATAGGAAGCCAGTTCTAGATTTAACTTTGGATTGGAGATGTTTCATGGGAGTCTGGAAGGAGAGTTTACAGTCTAACCAGACACCTAGGTATTTGTAGTTGTCCAGAGTAGTGATGCTGGACGGGCGGGCAGGTGTAGACAGCGATCGGTTGAAAAGCATGCATTTAGTTTTACTTTTATTTACTGTAAGAGCAGTTGGAGACCACGGAAGGAGAGTTGTATGGCATTGAAGCTCGTCTGGAGGGTTTTTAAAGAAATCAGCTCGGCACATGGCTGACAGATAGCCAGATCCCCCTCTCTCCCACCAGAGGAGTTGGGTCGTAAACTTTCTCTCTCTAACCCTGCAGTATTGAGAAGTTTAAAATGCTTTTGTTACCGAGAGACTCTTGCCACAAAAAACTTCAACATCAAACAATGGACACTGGGACAATATACTTTAACATCCGAACGTTGGGAATGATGAGAGATGGAATATGGAAAATGAATGTCTATTTAGTGATGTCATTAAAATGGTCAGAAAGACGTTATAACGGAAACATTGTAATGTTAAACCTCTTGAGTGTAGGGGGCAGTATTTTGATGTTTGGATGAAAAACGTACCCAAATGAAACTGCCTATTTCTCAGGCCCAGAATCTAGAATATGCATATAATTGTCAGATTATGATAGAAAACACTCTAAAGTTTCCAAAAATGTCAAAAATATTGTTTGTGAGTATAACAGAACTGATATTGCAGGCGAAAACCTGAGGAAAACCCAACCAGGAAGTGCTGTTTTTCCTGAAAGCTCTCTGTTCCATTGCATGCCTTCCCTCCATTTAAAGGGATATCAACCAGATTCCTTTTCCTATGGCTTCCACATGGTGTGAACAGTTTTTAGACATAGTTTCAGGCTTTTATTCTGAAAAATGAGCGAGAAGGATCACATCGCGTCAGTGGATGGCTGGGTGCCAGCAGAGTTTTGCATGCGCAACAGCTTGGAGCAGACATTTTCTCTCGCTCTCCTATTGAAAAAGATACGGTCCGGTTGAAATATTATCGATTATTTATTGTAAAAACAACCTGAGGATTGATTATAAAAAACGTTTGACACGTTTCTACAAACTTTACGGATACTATTTGGAATTTTCGTCTGCCCTGTCGTGACCGCTCGAGCCTGTGGATTTCTGAACAAAATGCGCCAACCAAATGGAGGTATTTTGGATATAAAAATAATCTTTATGGAACAAAAGGAACATTTATTGTGTAACTGGGAGTCTTGTGAGTGCAAACATCCGAAGATCATCAAAGGTAAGCAATTAATTTTATTGCTTTTCTGACTTTCGTGACCAATCTACTTGGCTGCTAGCTGTTTGTAATGTTTTGTCTGCTGAGAGATGTCCTAACATAAACGCTTGGATAGCTTTTACTGTAAAGCTTTTTTTAAATCTGACACGCCAGGTGGATTAACAACAAGCTAAGCTGTGTTTTCCTATATTGTTGTGATTTCATGAAAATTCAATATTTTAAGTAATTTAATTTGAATTTGGCGCTCTGCAATTCAGCGGACGAAAATTTGACGAAAATGATCCCCGCTAACGGGGTGGGTGCCCCAAGAAGTTAAGAGCTTTCATACTGCATATATCAGATTTACAGCTAAATGTTGTATGATTAAATATGAAACTATTTTTTAAAAGATAGAAATGTGATATTAGCTTTCTAAATGAGAATTGTGTTTTGTGCAAACTTGTGACCAGTCAGTAGCCACACCCAAGTGAGCTCAGAGTTTGCGTCAACATGACAGAACAACCTCCAAGGCCAGAGTGCTTAAAAGGACTCGCTAACGAATTTACATTAGACCAAAACATGCCAAGTTGCTGCCGGCATTTAAAGTGGTCCTAGATGTACCCTGAATAATCAACCATCGAGACCAGAGAACATGAGGCCGTGGCCCACACATTGAAATGGTTAGAAACTTTGTGAAACCAGCCCAAAGCATCTGCAGTCTGCAGCTGTGCATGTAAAGTAGTCTAGGACATTTGACCAAAGACGAGAGGGAAGAACAGATCCCGCTGAACACCGGGTGGTGCATCTCTATTCTAACAAACACTCAAGAAAGAAGGAATCCTACAAATAAGGACATTGTGACTTCTGGTGGACAACCAGTGACTTACATCAAACCACTTCCCATAGAACCATCAAGTTCAACAGGTAGACGACAAAGACATCTATGCATAAATATATACATTGCATTTCTTTTCCGAATGAGCGGTCGTTCATGTGCAAAGTATTCATATTCCCGTGAGCGTGGCTTCCAAAAGTATGTACGATAAGTTGACTCTCTTTGTCTAACCCCACTCCGTACATACCTGGCAGAGTAGCCTAGTGGTTAGACAGTTGGACTTGTAACCACAAAGTTTGCAAAATCAAATCCCAGAGCAGACAAGGTAAAAATAAGAATTTGTTCTTAGCTGACTTGCCTAGTTAAATAAAAAGTATCCAAATGGTCAGGCTTTTTTTTTGTCCACTGGGGACCTGTTTTCATTGTATTATGTATGCTATCAATAACCTATGATGTGTATGTTTACGTATTCTGTGTGATGATTAATTTGTTTGTAAATAAATAATTATGCCAATTTGTGGATCGCTGATATATCACACTTAGGTTAGGGTTCGTGCAGATATCCATGGATTATTCTAACGTTCAGAATGAGACTGATTAATTAATAATTTACTGTTTTGATGAGGTAATAATTGACTGTTTTTGATGAGGTAATTACAATTAATAATTGACTGTTATTGATGTAAGAGATATTTAGATAGTATTTAGAGTTTAATTATGGAGATAGTAACTAGGTAAACAACTGTTCCCGTGGTGCCCCAAATTCCTAATGAGTTAATTGTTACATGTTTAATTTAATTGAGTAATAATTAAACATAATAGGTAATTATTCGATAAATAGCAGTCATCACATTAATGATAGTCCCGTCAGGACGAATGATATATGTTATAAGCAATATTCCATAAACCTTCATTGAGATTACTAAATTATGTGGAACTGGAGGTGAGATAAGAAACACCTCATAATATATGTATTTCCTGTCAAATGAACAGATTGGTGTTGCACACAGTTCAGGTATCAGTGTGAAGGAGCTCTCTCTCTCTCTCTCTCTCTCCTCTCTCTCTCTCTCTCTCTCTCTCTCTCTCTCTCTCTCTCTCTCTCTCTCTCTCTCTCTCTCTCTCTCTCTCTCTCTCTCTCTCTCTCTCTCTCTCTCTCTCTCTCTCTCTCTCTCTCTCTCTCTCTCTCTCTCTCTCTCTCTCTCTCGATCTTTCTCTCTCTCTTTCAGAAATCAAATCTGAAAATCACATCAGGGTGCCAAGACTGACTTTTAACTGGGAATCCGACATTTTGGATACTGTTCTGCACGCGCGCACTCACACACAAATATACACTCACACACAGATACACACTCACACACAGATACACACTCACACACAGATACACACTCACACACAGATATACACTCACACACACACACGTGCAACTGCTGCAGGTTTAGTTTCTACAGCTGTCGGTGCATAAGCCAGTGATCGGTGAAACGATTCATCGAAAATCCTAACTGATGTTAGTATTCGATTACTTGCGAGAGAGAGACAGATAGAGAGAGGGAAATAGGGAGAGAGAGAGAATGAATTAATCTGAATTAAATGATCCATGTGACATTGCTACATACACGTATACAGCCTAACATGTGACATTCTTAATGTAATAAAAATTACACTTTGTGTACACCATGCAAAAGACAGAGTAGCTTGCTGTTTTTGTGGGCAATCACACTGGCATTACAGTCAAAGGCTCCACAGCCTAGTCCTAAATATTTCAAAAACTTAAAGCATTGTAATTGGGACAAATCATTCACTAAACCCTAAACCTCAACTTAATCTTGTAATAAATAATGTGGAAACTGATTAAGTTGAGCTGACTAAACTGCTTGGAGTAAACCTGGATTGTAAATGGTCATGGTCAAAACATATTGACACAACAGTAGCTAAGATGGAGAGAAGTCTGTCCATAATAAAGCACTGCTCTGCCTTCTTAACAGCACTATCAACAAGGCAGGTCCTACAGGCCCTGGTTTTGTTGCACCTGGACTACTGTTCAGTGGTGTGGTCAAGTGCACAAAAAATGACTTAGGAAAATTGCAGGTTGCTCAGAACAGGGCAGCTGGACCTTGGATGTACACAGAGAGCTAATATTAATAATATGCATGTCAATCGGTACTGGCTCAAAGTGGAGGAGAGTTTGACTTCAACACTACTTGTATTTATGAGAGGTATTGACATGTTGAATGCACCGCGCTGTCTGTTTGAACTACTGGCACACAGCTCGGACACCCATGCATACCCCGCAAGACATGCCAAGAGGTCTCTTCACAGTCCCCAAATTCAGAACAGACTCTGGGTGCGCACTGTACTACATAGAGACATGACTACATAAAACTCTATTCCACATTAAGTAAATGACGCAAGCAGTAGAATTACCTTCTTTTGGCTCTGGGCAGTATTGAGTAGCTTGGATGAATAAGGTGCCCAGAGTAAACTACCTGCTACTCATTTGCCCAGTTGCGAATATATGCATATTATTAGTAGATTCGAATAGAAAACACTCTGAAGTTTCTAAAACTGTTTGAAATATGTCTTTGAGTATAAGACAACTCATCTGGCAGACAAAAACCTGAGAAGAAATCCAACCAGGAAGTGGGAAATCTGAGGTTTGTAGTTTTTCAACTCATTGCCTATCGAATATACAGTGTCTATGGGGTCATATTGTACTTCCTAAGGTTTCCACTAGATGTCAACAGTCTTTAGAATGTTGTTTGATGCTTCTACTGTGAAGTAGGGGGGAATGTGGGCCGAATGTGTCAGAGGTTGCATTCCATTGCATTTCTACAGACAAAGGAATTCTCCAGTTGGAACACTATTGAAGATTTATGTTAAAAACATCCTAAATATTGATTCTATACTTCGTTTGACATGTTTCTACGGACTGTAACGGAACTTTTTGACTTTTCGTCTGGACCTAGTGAACACGCCTCATGAATTTGGATTACTGGGCTAAATGTGTGAACAAAATGAGGTATTTGGACATAAATTATGGACTTTATCAACAAATCAAACATTTCTTGTGGAACTGGGATTCCTGGGAGTGCATTCTGATGAAGATCATCAAATGTAAGGTTTATCTAAAGTTCCATGCATAACAGTTGTATATTTTATCTATGTTTATTTCTGTAAAGTGATGTGGCTCTCTGCAAAATTACCAGATGTTTTTTGAAGCAAAACATTACTGTATGTAACGCACCAATGTAAACTGAGATTTTTGGTTATAAATATGAACTTTATCGAACAAAACATACATGTATTGTGTAACATGAAGTCCTATGAGTGTCATCTGATGAAGATGATCAAAGATTAGTGAATAAATGTATCTCTATTTTAAATAACTGTGTTTTTCTGTGACTAGGTGCAGACCTAACATAATAATTTGGTGTGCTTTCGTCGTAAAGCCTTTTTGAAATTGGACACTGTGGTGGGATTAACAACAAGTTTATCTTTAAGGAATTTTAATTATGAGATTTCTGATGTTTTGAATTTGGCGCCCTGCACTTTCACTGGCTGTTGTCATATCGATCCCTCTAAGCCATAAGAAGGTTTACTATTAGAGAAAAAAAACAGATACAATACACCTAATGGAACAGTGGGGTCTGTGAGGCAACACAAACATAGCCACAGACACATGCATAAACACACACACACAAGATAACATACGCACTATACACACGCGTACACATGTACTTTGTACTGTAGATATGTGGTAGAGGTGGAGAAGGGGCCTGAGGGCACACAGTGTGTTGTGAAATCTTTGAATGTATTGTATTTTTAAATTGCATAAACTGACTTAATTTGCTGGACACAAGGAAGAGTAGCTAATGTGGACCTTTAATAAATACAAATACAGCCTAGCAGGTAATGTGAGATATTTCAATGCAAAATGGAATTCAAATTATGAAGGGAAGGTACCTTAATAAGAAGGAGTAGACGAGAATGCGGCTGTTGTTGAATCTGAATGGAGTTGCTGTTGTTGACAACGACGGAGAGCGAGGCTAAAAATCCTCAATGAGCCTAGTTGGCTAGTTGGCTAACTTTGCTGGCTGACATAGCTAGCTTCTTTACATCAATTTGATGAAGTCAAGACAGGTACCACCAGATGTTATGATAGATACTGTAACCGAGACACTAACACTCTCTAACTCGCTTCTGTTTTCTGGTACATATACAGTCAATGAACTAAGCAAACTAGACCCAACTGCTAATGCTTTAGTCCTATGGGACAGCCACCCCTTTAAGCAGACCAGAACTGTGAGAAACACTCGATTATAACTGGCCCGAGTGGGACATCTTCATTTATCCACCATCTTTGGATATCCTATGGCAGAAAAAAGTTAGTCAAACTAGTTTGAGTTTGGCTACTTTCTCCCCCCCCCCTTCCGTCTCACAAAACTGACCCCTGCCCTTCCCCCTCCCTGTTGCAACAAGTGCTATTTAGAAAAAGTTTCACAAAAACACATGTACTGTACTTCAACTATCCGAATATACCAAAACATTCCTTGATATTATTTGAATAGTGACATTTTATTTAAATGCCCATCCCTAGTCTATGCATCCTGCTACTAGCGCAACGAATCACCAGATCTTCAGAACTCAATCTCGTATTCCCTGAGCTCTGACTTATAAGCATCTTATTTTAGACAGGCCTCGTGGTGACTTATCCAATGAGCATCTTATTTTAGACAGGCCTCATGGTGACTTATCCAATGAGCATCTTATTTTAGACAGGCCTCGTGGTGACTTATCCAATAAGCATCTTATTTTAGACAGGCCTCATGGTGACTTATCCAATGAGCATCTTATTTTAGACAGGCCTCATGGTGACTTATCCAATAAGCATCTTATTTTAGACAGGCCTCATGGTGACTTATCCAATAAGCATCTTATTTTAGACAGGCCTCATGGTGACTTATCCAATAAGCATCTTATTTTAGACAGGCCTCATGGTGACTTATCCAATAAGCATCTTATTTTAGACAGGCCTCATGGTGACTTATCCAATAAGCATCTTATTTTAGACAGGCCTCATGGTGACTTATCCAATAAGCATCTTATTTTAGACAGGCCTCATGGTGACTTATCCAATAAGCATCTTATTTTAGACAGGCCTCATGGTGACTTATCCAATAAGCATCTTACTTTAGACAGGCCTCATGGTGACTTATCCAATAAGCATCTTATTTTAGATAGGCCTCATGGTGACTTATCCAATAAGCATCTTACTTTAGACAGGCCTCGTGGTGACTTATCCAATAAGCATCTTATTTTAGACAGGCCTCATGGTGACTTATCCAATAAGCATCTTATTTTAGACAGGCCTCCTGGTGACTTATCCAATAAGCATCTTATTTTAGACAGGCCTCGTGGTGACTTATCCAATAGGCATCTTACTTTAGACAGGCCTCGTGGTGACTTATCCAATAGGCATCTTACTTTAGACAGGCCTCGTGGTGACTTATCCAATAGGCATCTTACTTTAGACAGGCCTCATGGTGACTTATCCAATAAGCATTTTACTTTAGACAGGCCTCGTGGTGAGCTGGTAATTAACACTCTTCAGAATCAGTTAATTAGAGTTTTGATTTCACTGAGGTGAGACAGCTGAAGTACCTCTAGCTCTGTGTGTGTGTGTGTGTGTGTGTGTGTGTGTGTGTGTGTGTGTGTGTGTGTGTGTGTGTGTGTGTGTGTGTGTGTGTGTGTGTGTGTGTGTGTGTGTGTGTGTGTGTGTGTGTGTGTGTGTGTGTGATTGTGTGTTTGTGTGTGTCTGTAGTACTGTACAATATGTGGAACCAGTACATGCAAGGCTGTGAATGCCACCTGCGGGTCTTAAATGTAAGAGAGAGAGAGGAGGGCGCAGAGGGACTTACAGTCCTGTCTGTGTGGCAGGAAGGTTATTGCCTGGAGTGTGCAGTCAGTGAGTGAATGATGATTGAAAGCTATGTTATTTTATTCATAAGAACTATTTCTACGAAGGGAGGCACATCCCGTCCAATGTACATTGAGTAAATGGTGATTGAAAGCTGGATGCTTTTATGTAGTTACATTTTAATGTAACTAAATGTGATCTAAAATGTAATCTACGTAATCCCTAAATGTAATTACTTATCACGAGAGGGCCATAAACAATACCTATTAATGCTGCATACTTCAAGAAAGGTTGAAATCTCACCTTTCTGGTAAAAATAGTTATGAATTGCTGAGGTGTAGTCACTTTTGAGGACACAAGCTCAAATACACAAATATGGTTTTTAAAAATGAAATATTGTATATGATGTATTTCCTATTCAACAAAACTGTGTGAATAAGGCTTGGCATTACTTAGATGCTTTCTAAATATAGTATAATACAATTATAAAATGAATAACTAAAATATTTCACCTTCCATATAACTGTCAAATTCATATTAGTACGTTTAGTGTTCCAGAAAATGTGCATATTTTCTAAAGGTTTCTCTTGATCAAAACATCTGCCCCCACTGCTGTGAGTCACACAGAGCTCTAGCTTAGCTTCCTGAACTCTTTAGGAACTCGCCTTCCACATATTCATCTTGTCTGTCTATGACAAACCAAAATGATTTTTTGTTTAAAATGAAAATATATATATATATATTATAGATTAATGGCTATAAATAATTATCTGAATGTGATGGAGTGATGAAACCACTCTCCTGCTGTGTTATGATGTACAGGCATATGCTTTGTCTGTGGTTGTGATGCTGGGTCAGGGTTCAGCCAAGAGTTGATGGACAGTCAGAAGAGCGAATTAAATGATCCCAGCTTCAACTGGTTTCATATTTCACATCCTATGTCACACAGGCTCAAAAAAAAGATATGCCGTCCAGAGAACCACGCAGGTCCCCTGAACAGGGGACGTTACATCTAAGAGGTTAGGAGAGACCTATTCTATGAGTGGTGATTGAAATTCACCTTTAATAGGGGATGTATATCCTACTGCCACAATTGTCTCTGATAGTGACTGGGTGACATTAACATCAACATTGAGATGTTAAACATTTTACACTATAGTCTCTGATAGTGAACAGAGTTGAATTGGAATAAATATGAGGAGGAGAGGAAAGTTCCCTCCTTTTCCACTGGGCCATTGTGATATTTCAATTTCAAAACGTCCGCATACAAACGGAAACAAAACGTATCCTTGTTTGAAGTGGCTGCTTTTAAAAGAGATATTTAGCAGAAGGGAGATAAAGAAGTAGAATAACATTCTGGGGCATCTGGAGTAGGATAACTAAGACACAGGAGAGGAATGAGAGATGTTCGTATCCCACAATATCTACAGCAATACAGTAAACATCATTTAAATCCACCACAGCCATCACACTCTGTAATGTCACACAGACACAGACACAGACTGGGGAACAGACTGTCAAACTATCCTCCCTCACCTAGAGAAGTCATGAAACCACTAGAGTCCTGACTTACGACTTGGTAGATCAGTTAGCCATACATAACATCACACATCTCCAAAGGGATGGAACTAAATATTGTGTAGCAATGGTGATTAAGTGAACTACACACTTGTGTTGACTAAAGCTTGACCGAGACTTGATGCATCACGTTTGTTTCCAATGCTATTGATGGTTTGCTACCCGGCTCTTCAAACATAAAAATGTAACATGAATTCCACTAACACGTAAAACTGCCTGTTTTCAAACTGACACAGGAAACAAGGCCATCCGTTTGACAGATATGATCAACCATATAATGAAAAGAAACCAAGAACCTGGAGCCGATAAACGCATGGTCCTATCAGCAAGCTGAGCCGATAAACGCATGGCCCTATCAGTAAGCTGAGCTGATAAACACATGGCCCTATCAGTAAGCTGAGTTGATAAACACATGGTCCTATCAGTAAGCTGAGCCGATAAACACATGGTCCTATCAGTAAGCTGAGCCGATAAACACATGGTCCTATCAGCAAGCTGAGCCGATAAACACATGGTCCTATCAGTAAGCTGAGCCGATAAACACATGGTCCTATCAGTAAGCTGAGCCGATAAACGCATGGTCCTATCAGCAAGCTGAGCCGATAAACACATGGTCCTATCAGTAAGCTGAGCCGATAAACACATGGTCCTATCAGTAAGCTGAGCCGATAAACGCATGGCCCTATTAGCAAGCTGAGCCGATAAACGTATGGTCCTATCAGCAAGCTGAGCCGATAAACGCATGGCCCTATCAGCAAGCTGAGCCGATAAACGTATGGTCCTATCAGTAAGCTGAGCCGATAAACACATGGTCCTATCAGTAAGCTGAGCCGATAAACGCATGGTCCTATCAGTAAGCTGAGCCGATAAACGCATGGTCCTATCAGCAAGCTGAGCCGATAAACACATGGTCCTATTAGCAAGCTGAGCCGATAAACGCATGGCCCTATCAGCAAGCTGAGCCGATAAACGCATGGTCCTATCAGCAAGCTGAGCCGATAAACGCATGGCCCTATCAGCAAGCTGAGCCGATAAACGTAAGTTCCTATCAGTAAGCTGAGCCGATAAACGCATGGCCCTATCAGCAAGCTGAGCCGATAAACGTATGGTCCTATCAGTAAGCTGAGCCGATAAACGCATGGCCCTATCAGCAAGCTGAGCCGATAAACGCATGGCCCATTCAGCAAGCTGAGCCGATAAACACATGGTCCTATCAGCAAGCTGAGCCGATAAACGCATGGCCCATCAGCAAGCTGAGCCGATAAACACATGGTCCTATCAGCAAGCTGAGCTGATAAACGCATGGTCCTATCAGCAAGCTGAGCCGATAAACGTATGGTCCTATCAGTAAGCTGAGCCGATAAACGCATGGTCCTATGAGCAAGCTGAGCCGATAAACGTATGGTCCTATCAGCAAGCTGAGCTGATAAACGCATGGTCCTATCAGCAAGCTGAGCCGATAAACGTATGGTCCTATCAGCAAGCTGAGCCGATAAACGTATGGTCCTATCAGCAAGCTGAGCCGATAAACGCATGGTCCTATCAGCAAGCTGAGCCGATAAACGCATGGTCCTATCAGCAAGCTGAGCTGATAAACGCATGGTCCTATCAGCAAGCTGAGCCGATAAATGTATGGTCCTATCAGCAAGCTGAGCCGATAAACGCATGGTCCTATCAGCAAGCTGAGCCGACAAACGCATGGTCCTATCAGCAAGCTGAGCTGATAAACGCATGGTCCTATCAGCAAGCTGAGCCGATAAACATATGGTCCTATCAGCAAGCTGAGCCGATAAACGCATGGCCCTATTAGCAAACTGAGCCGATAAACGCATGGTCCTATCAGCAAGCTGAGCCGATAAACGCATGGTTCTATCAGCAAGTTGAGCCGATAAACGCATGGCCCTATTAGCAAGCTGAGCCGATAAACGCATGGCCCATCAGCAAGCTGAGCCGATAAACGTATGGTCCTATCAGCAAGCTGAGCTGATAAACGCATGGTCCTATCGGCAAGCTGAGCCAATAAACACATGGTCCTATCAGCAAGCTGAGCCGATAAACGCATGGCCCAATTAGCAAGCTGAGCCGATAAACGCATGGCCCTATTAGCAAGCTGAGCCGATAAACGCATGGCCCTATCAGCAAGCTGAGCCGATAAACGCATGGTCCTATCAGCAAGCTGAGCCGATAAACGCATGGCCCTATTAGCAAGCTGAGCCGACAAACGCATGGCCCTATTTGCAAGCTGAGCCGATAAACGCATGGCCCATCAGCAAGCTAAGCCGATAAACGCATGGCCCATCAGCAAGATGAGCCGACAAACGCATGGCCCTATTAGCAAGCTGAGCCGATAAACGCATGGCCCTATCAGTAAGCTGAGCCGATAAACACATGGTCCTATCAGCAAGCTGAGCCGATAAACACATGGTCCTATCAGTAAGCTGAGCCGATAAACACATGGTCCTATCAGTAAGCTGAGCCGATAAACGCATGGTCCTATCAGCAAGCTGAGCCGATAAACACATGGTCCTATCAGTAAGCTGAGCCGATAAACACATGGTCCTATCAGTAAGCTGAGCCGATAAACGCATGGCCCTATTAGCAAGCTGAGCCGATAAACGTATGGTCCTATCAGCAAGCTGAGCCGATAAACGCATGGCCCTATCAGCAAGCTGAGCCGATAAACGTATGGTCCTATCAGTAAGCTGAGCCGATAAACACATGGTCCTATCAGTAAGCTGAGCCGATAAACGCATGGTCCTATCAGTAAGCTGAGCCGATAAACGCATGGTCCTATCAGCAAGCTGAGCCGATAAACACATGGTCCTATTAGCAAGCTGAGCCGATAAACACATGGTCCTATTAGCAAGCTGAGCCGATAAACGCATGGCCCTATCAGCAAGCTGAGCCGATAAACGCATGGTCCTATCAGCAAGCTGAGCCGATAAACGCATGGTCCTATCAGCAAGCTGAGCCAATAAACACATGGTCCTATCAGCAAGCTGAGCCGATAAACGCATGGCCCTATTAGCAAGCTGAGCCGATAAACGCATGGCCCTATTAGCAAGCTGAGCCGATAAACGCATGGCCCTATCAGCAAGCTGAGCCGATAAACGCATGGTCCTATCAGCAAGCTGAGCCGATAAACGCATGGCCCTATTAGCAAGCTGAGCCGACAAACGCATGGCCCTATCAGCAAGCTGAGCCGATAAACGCATGGTCCTATCAGCAAGCTGAGCCGATAAACGCATGGCCCTATTAGCAAGCTGAGCCGACAAACGCATGGCCCTATTTGCAAGCTGAGCCGATAAACGCATGGCCCATCAGCAAGCTAAGCCGATAAACGCATGGCCCATCAGCAAGATGACCCGACAAACGCATGGCCCTATTAGCAAGCTGAGCCGATAAACGCATGGCCCTATTAGCAAGCTGAGCCGATAAACGCATGGTCCTATCAGCAAGCTGAGCCGATAAACGCATGGCCCATCAGCAAGATGAGCCGACAAACGCATGGCCCTATTAGCAAGCTGAGCCGATAAACGCATGGCCCTATCAGTAAGCTGAGCCGATAAACACATGGTCCTATCAGTAAGCTGAGCCGATAAACGCATGGCCCTATCAGCAAGCTGAGCCGATAAACACATGGTCCTATCAGCAAGCTGAGCCGATAAACACATGGTCCTATCAGTAAGCTGAGCCGATAAACACATGGTCCTATCAGTAAGCTGAGCCGATAAACGCATGGTCCTATCAGCAAGCTGAGCCGATAAACACATGGTCCTATCAGTAAGCTGAGCCGATAAACACATGGTCCTATCAGTAAGCTGAGCCGATAAACGCATGGCCCTATTAGCAAGCTGAGCCGATAAACGTATGGTCCTATCAGCAAGCTGAGCCGATAAACGCATGGCCCTATCAGCAAGCTGAGCCGATAAACGTATGGTCCTATCAGTAAGCTGAGCCGATAAACACATGGTCCTATCAGTAAGCTGAGCCGATAAACGCATGGTCCTATCAGTAAGCTGAGCCGATAAACGCATGGTCCTATCAGCAAGCTGAGCCGATAAACACATGGTCCTATTAGCAAGCTGAGCCGATAAACGCATGGCCCTATCAGCAAGCTGAGCCGATAAACGCATGGTCCTATCAGCAAGCTGAGCCGATAAACGCATGGCCCTATCAGCAAGCTGAGCCGATAAACGTATGGTCCTATCAGTAAGCTGAGCCGATAAACGCATGGCCCTATCAGCAAGCTGAGCCGATAAACGTATGGTCCTATCAGTAAGCTGAGCCGATAAACGCATGGCCCATCAGCAAGCTGAGCCGATAAACGTATGGTCCTATCAGCAAGCTGAGCTGATAAACGCATGGTCCTATCGGCAAGCTGAGCCAATAAACACATGGTCCTATCAGCAAGCTGAGCCGATAAACGCATGGCCCTATTAGCAAGCTGAGCCGATAAACGCATGGCCCTATTAGCAAGCTGAGCCGATAAACGCATGGCCCTATCAGCAAGCTGAGCCGATAAACGCATGGTCCTATCAGCAAGCTGAGCCGATAAACGCATGGCCCTATTAGCAAGCTGAGCCGACAAACGCATGGCCCTATTTGCAAGCTGAGCCGATAAACGCATGGCCCATCAGCAAGCTAAGCCGATAAACGCATGGCCCATCAGCAAGATGACCCGACAAACGCATGGCCCTATTAGCAAGCTGAGCCGATAAACGCATGGCCCTATTAGCAAGCTGAGCCGATAAACGCATGGTCCTATCAGCAAGCTGAGCCGATAAACGCGTGGCCCTATCAGCAAGCTGAGCCGATAAACGCATTGCCCTATTAGCAAGCTGAGCCGATAAACGCATTGCCCTATTAGCAAGCTGAGCCGATAAACGCATTGCCCTATTAGCAAGCTGAGCCGATAAACGCATTGCCCTATTAGCAAGCTGAGCCGATAAACGCATTGCCCTATTAGCAAGCTGAGCCGATAAACGCATTGCCCTATTAGCAGGCTGAGCCGATAAACGTATGGTCCTATCAGCAAGCTGAGCCGATGAACGCATGGCCCATCAGCAAGCTGAGCCGATAAACGCATGGCCCATCAGCAAGCTGAGCCGATAAACACAAGGTCCTATCAGCAAGCTGAGCCGATAAACGCATGGCCCATCAGCAAGCTGAGCCGATAAACGTATGGTCCTATCAGCAAGCTGAGCTGAGCCGATAAACACATGGTCCTATCAGCAAGCTGAGCCGATAAACACATGGTCCTATCAGCAAGCTGAGCCGATAAACGCATGGCCCTATCAGTAAGCTGAGCCGATAAACGCATGGCCCTATCAGTAAGCTGAGCCGATAAACGCATGGCCCTATCAGTAAGCTGAGCCGATAAACGCATGGTCCTATCAGCAAGCTTAGCCGATAAACGCATGGCCCATCAGCAAGCTGAGCCGATAAACATATGGTCCTATCAGCAAGCTGAGCTGATAAACGCATGGCCCTATCAGCAAGCTGAGCCGATAAACATATGGTCCTATCAGCAAGCTGAGCCGATAAACACATGGTCCTATCAGTAAGCTGAGCCGATAAACGCAAGGTCCTATCAGCAAGCTGAGCCGATAAACGCATGGCCCATCAGCAAGCTGAGCCGATAAACGTATGGTCCTATCAGCAAGCTGAGCCGATAAACACATGGTCCTATCAGCAAGCTGAGCCGATAAACACATGGTCCTATCAGCAAGCTGAGCCGATAAACGCATGGCCCTATCAGTAAGCTGAGCCGATAAACGCATGGCCCTATCAGTAAGCTGAGCCGATAAACGCATGGCCCTATCAGTAAGCTGAGCCGATAAACGCATGGTCCTATCAGCAAGCTTAGCCGATAAACGCATGGCCCATCAGCAAGCTGAGCCGATAAACATATGGTCCTATCAGCAAGCTGAGCTGATAAACGCATGGCCCTATCAGCAAGCTGAGCCGATAAACATATGGTCCTATCAGCAAGCTGAGCCGATAAACACATGGTCCTATCAGTAAGCTGAGCCGATAAACGCATGGCCCTATCAGTAAGCTGAGCCGATAAACGCATTGCCCTATTAGCAGGCTGAGCCGATAAACGCATGGCCCATCAGCAAGCTGAGCCGATAAACGTATGGTCCTATCAGCAAGCTGAGCCGATAAACGCATGGCCCATCAGCAAGCTGAGCCGATAAACGCATGGCCCATCAGCAAGCTGAGCCGATAAACACAAGGTCCTATCAGCAAGCTGAGCCGATAAACCATGGCCCATCAGCAAGCTGAGCCGATAAACGTATGGTCCTATCAGCAAGCTGAGCCGATAAACACATGGTCCTATCAGCAAGCTGAGCCGATAAACACATGGTCCTATCAGCAAGCTGAGCCGATAAACGCATGGCCCTATCAGTAAGCTGAGCCGATAAACGCATGGCCCTATCAGTAAGCTGAGCCGATAAACGCATGGCCCTATCTGTAAGCTGAGCCGATAAACGCATGGTCCTATCAGCAAGCTTAGCCGATAAACGCATGGCCCATCAGCAAGCTGAGCCGATAAACATATGGTCCTATCAGCAAGCTGAGCTGATAAACGCATGGCCCTATCAGCAAGCTGAGCCGATAAACACATGGTCCTATCAGCAAGCTGAGCCGATAAACACATGGTCCTATCAGTAAGCTGAGCCGATAAACGCATGGCCCTATCAGTAAGCTGAGCCGATAAACGCATGGTCCTATCAGCAAGCTGAGCCGATAAACGCATTGCCCTATTAGCAAGCTGAGCCGATAAACGCATGGCCCTATTAGCAAGCTGAGCCGATAAACGCATGGCCCTATCAGCAAGCTGAGCCGATAAACGCATGGTCCTATCAGCAAGCTGAGCCGATAAACGCATGGCCCTATTAGCAAGCTGAGCCGATAAACGCATGGCCCTATTTGCAAGCTGAGCCGATAAACGCATGGCCCATCAGCAAGCTAAGCCGATAAACGCATGGCCCATCAGCAAGATGAGCCGACAAACGCATGGCCCTATTAGCAAGCTGAGCCGATAAACGCATGGCCCTATCAGTAAGCTGAGCCGATAAACACATGGTCCTATCAGCAAGCTGAGCCGATAAACACATGGTCCTATCAGTAAGCTGAGCCGATAAACACATGGTCCTATCAGTAAGCTGAGCCGATAAACGCATGGTCCTATCAGCAAGCTGAGCCGATAAACACATGGTCCTATCAGTAAGCTGAGCCGATAAACACATGGTCCTATCAGTAAGCTGAGCCGATAAACGCATGGCCCTATTAGCAAGCTGAGCCGATAAACGTATGGTCCTATCAGCAAGCTGAGCCGATAAACGCATGGCCCTATCAGCAAGCTGAGCCGATAAACGTATGGTCCTATCAGTAAGCTGAGCCGATAAACACATGGTCCTATCAGTAAGCTGAGCCGATAAACGCATGGTCCTATCAGCAAGCTGAGCCGATAAACGCATGGTCCTATCAGCAAGCTGAGCCGATAAACACATGGTCCTATTAGCAAGCTGAGCCGATAAACACATGGTCCTATTAGCAAGCTGAGCCGATAAACGCATGGCCCTATCAGCAAGCTGAGCCGATAAACGCATGGTCCTATCAGCAAGCTGAGCCGATAAACGCATGGTCCTATCGCAAGCTGAGCCAATAAACACATGGTCCTATCAGCAAGCTGAGCCGATAAACGCATGGCCCTATTAGCAAGCTGAGCCGATAAACGCATGGCCCTATTAGCAAGCTGAGCCGATAAACGCATGGCCCTATCAGCAAGCTGAGCCGATAAACGCATGGTCCTATCAGCAAGCTGAGCCGATAAACGCATGGCCCTATTAGCAAGCTGAGCCGATAAACGCATGGCCCTATCAGCAAGCTGAGCCGATAAACGCATGGTCCCTATCAGCAAGCTGAGCCGATAAACGCATGGCCCTATTAGCAAGCTGAGCCGATAAACGCATGGCCCTATTTGCAAGCTGAGCCGATAAACCATGGCCCATCAGCAAGCTGAGCCGATAAACGCATGGCCCATCAGCAAGATGACCCGACAAACGCATGGCCCTATTAGCAAGCTGAGCCGATAAACGCATGGCCCTATTAGCAAGCTGAGCCGATAAACGCATGGTCCTATCAGCAAGCTGAGCCGATAAACGCATGGCCCATCAGCAAGATGAGCCGACAAACGCATGGCCCTATTAGCAAGCTGAGCCGATAAACGCATGGCCCTATCAGTAAGCTGAGCCGATAAACACATGGTCCTATCAGTAAGCTGAGCCGATAAACGCATGGCCCTATCAGCAAGCTGAGCCGATAAACACATGGTCCTATCAGCAAGCTGAGCCGATAAACACATGGTCCTATCAGCAAGCTGAGCCGATAAACACATGGTCCTATCAGTAAGCTGAGCCGATAAACGCATGGTCCTATCAGCAAGCTGAGCCGATAAACACATGGTCCTATCAGCAAGCTGAGCCGATAAACACATGGTCCTATCAGTAAGCTGAGCCGATAAACGATGGCCCTATTAGCAAGCTGAGCCGATAAACGTATGGTCCTATCAGCAAGCTGAGCCGATAAACGCATGGCCCTATCAGCAAGCTGAGCCGATAAACGTATGGTCCTATCAGTAAGCTGAGCCGATAAACACATGGTCCTATCAGTAAGCTGAGCCGATAAACGCATGGTCCTATCAGTAAGCTGAGCCGATAAACGCATGGTCCTATCAGCAAGCTGAGCCGATAAACACATGGTCCTATTAGCAAGCTGAGCCGATAAACGCATGGCCCTATCAGCAAGCTGAGCCGATAAACGCATGGTCCTATCAGCAAGCTGAGCCGATAAACGCATGGCCCTATCAGCAAGCTGAGCCGATAAACGTAAGTTCCTATCAGTAAGCTGAGCCGATAAACGCATGGCCCTATCAGCAAGCTGAGCCGATAAACGTATGGTCCTATCAGTAAGCTGAGCCGATAAACGCATGGCCCATCAGCAAGCTGAGCCGATAAACGTATGGTCCTATCAGCAAGCTGAGCTGATAAACGCATGGTCCTATCGGCAAGCTGAGCCAATAAACACATGGTCCTATCAGCAAGCTGAGCCGATAAACGCATGGCCCTATTAGCAAGCTGAGCCGATAAACGCATGGCCCTATTAGCAAGCTGAGCCGATAAACGCATGGCCCTATCAGCAAGCTGAGCCGATAAACGCATGGTCCTATCAGCAAGCTGAGCCGATAAACGCATGGCCCTATTAGCAAGCTGAGCCGACAAACGCATGGCCCTATTTGCAAGCTGAGCCGATAAACGCATGGCCCATCAGCAAGCTGAGCCGATAAACGCATGGCCCATCAGCAAGATGACCCGACAAACGCATGGCCCTATTAGCAAGCTGAGCCGATAAACGCATGGCCCTATTAGCAAGCTGAGCCGATAAACGCATGGTCCTATCAGCAAGCTGAGCCGATAAACGCATGGCCCTATCAGCAAGCTGAGCCGATAAACGCATTGCCCTATTAGCAAGCTGAGCCGATAAACGCATTGCCCTATTAGCAAGCTGAGCCGATAAACGCATTGCCCTATTAGCAAGCTGAGCCGATAAACGCATTGCCCTATTAGCAAGCTGAGCCGATAAACGCATTGCCCTATTAGCAAGCTGAGCCGATAAACGCATTGCCCTATTAGCAGGCTGAGCCGATAAACGTATGGTCCTATCAGCAAGCTGAGCCGATGAACGCATGGCCCATCAGCAAGCTGAGCCGATAAACGCATGGCCCATCAGCAAGCTGAGCCGATAAACACAAGGTCCTATCAGCAAGCTGAGCCGATAAACGCATGGCCCATCAGCAAGCTGAGCCGATAAACGTATGGTCCTATCAGCAAGCTGAGCCGATAAACACATGGTCCTATCAGCAAGCTGAGCCGATAAACACATGGTCCTATCAGCAAGCTGAGCCGATAAACGCATGGCCCTATCAGCAAGCTGAGCCGATAAACGCATGGCCCTATCAGCAAGCTGAGCCGATAAACGCATGGCCCTATCAGTAAGCTGAGCCGATAAACGCATGGCCCTATCAGCAAGCTGAGCCGATAAACGCATGGCCCATCAGCAAGCTGAGCCGATAAACATATGGTCCTATCAGCAAGCTGAGCTGATAAACGCATGGCCCTATCAGCAAGCTGAGCCGATAAACATATGGTCCTATCAGCAAGCTGAGCCGATAAACACATGGTCCTATCAGCAAGCTGAGCCGATAAACGCATGGTCCTATCAGCAAGCTGAGCCGATAAACGCATGGCCCATCAGCAAGCTGAGCCGATAAACGTATGGTCCTATCAGCAAGCTGAGCCGATAAACACATGGTCCTATCAGCAAGCTGAGCCGATAAACACATGGTCCTATCAGCAAGCTGAGCCGATAAACGCATGGCCCTATCAGTAAGCTGAGCCGATAAACGCATGGCCCTATCAGTAAGCTGAGCCGATAAACGCATGGCCCTATCAGTAAGCTGAGCCGATAAACGCATGGTCCTATCAGCAAGCTTAGCCGATAAACGCATGGCCCATCAGCAAGCTGAGCCGATAAACATATGGTCCTATCAGCAAGCTGAGCTGATAAACGCATGGCCCTATCAGCAAGCTGAGCCGATAAACATATGGTCCTATCAGCAAGCTGAGCCGATAAACACATGGTCCTATCAGTAAGCTGAGCCGATAAACGCATGGCCCTATCAGTAAGCTGAGCCGATAAACGCATTGCCCTATTAGCAGGCTGAGCCGATAAACGCATGGCCCATCAGCAAGCTGAGCCGATAAACGTATGGTCCTATCAGCAAGCTGAGCCGATAAACGCATGGCCCATCAGCAAGCTGAGCCGATAAACGCATGGCCCATCAGCAAGCTGAGCCGATAAACACAAGGTCCTATCAGCAAGCTGAGCCGATAAACGCATGGCCCATCAGCAAGCTGAGCCGATAAACGTATGGTCCTATCAGCAAGCTGAGCCGATAAACACATGGTCCTATCAGCAAGCTGAGCCGATAAACACATGGTCCTATCAGCAAGCTGAGCCGATAAACGCATGGCCCTATCAGTAAGCTGAGCCGATAAACGCATGGCCCTATCAGTAAGCTGAGCCGATAAACGCATGGCCCTATCTGTAAGCTGAGCCGATAAACGCATGGTCCTATCAGCAAGCTTAGCCGATAAACGCATGGCCCATCAGCAAGCTGAGCCGATAAACATATGGTCCTATCAGCAAGCTGAGCTGATAAACGCATGGCCCTATCAGCAAGCTGAGCCGATAAACACATGGTCCTATCAGCAAGCTGAGCCGATAAACACATGGTCCTATCAGTAAGCTGAGCCGATAAACGCATGGCCCTATCAGTAAGCTGAGCCGATAAACGCATGGTCCTATCAGCAAGCTGAGCCGATAAACGCATTGCCCTATTAGCAAGCTGAGCCGATAAACGCATGGCCCTATTAGCAAGCTGAGCCGATAAACGCATTGCCCTATTAGCAAGCTGAGCCGATAAACGCATGGCCCATCAGCAATCTGAGCCGATAAACGCATGGCCCTATTAGCAAGCTGAGCCGATAAACGCATGGCCCATCAGCAAGCTGAGCCTATAAACGCCTGGCCCTATTAGCAAGCTGAGCCGATAAACGCATGGCCCTATTAGCAAGCTGAGCCGATAAACGCATTGCCCTATTAACAAGCTGAGCCGATAAACGCATGGCCCATCAGCAAGCTGAGCCGATAAACGTATGGTCCTATCAGCAAGCTGAGCCGATAAACGCATGGCCCTATTAGCAAGCTGAGCCGATAAACGCAATGCCCTATTAGCAAGCTGAGCCGATAAACACATGGCCCTATTAGCAAGCTGAGCCGATAAATGCAATGGCCTATCAGCAAGCTGAGCCGATAAACACATGGCCCTATTAGCAAGCTGAGCCGATAAACGCATGGCCCTATCAGCAAGCTGAGCCGATAAACGCAATGCCCTATTAGCAAGCTGAGCCGATAAACGCATGGCCCTATTAGCAAGCTGAGCCGATAAACGCAATGCCCTATCAGCAAGCTGAGCCGATAAACGCATGGCCCTATTAGCAAGCTGAGCCGATAAACGCATGGTCCTATCAGCAAGCTGAGCCGATAAACGCATGGCCCATCAGCAAGCTGAGCCGATAAACGCAATGCCCTATTAGCAAGCTGAGCCGATAAACACATGGCCCTATTAGCAAGCTGAGCCGATAAACGCATGGTCCTATCAGCAAGCTGAGCCGATAAACGCATGGCCCTATCAGCAAGCTGAGCCGATAAACGCAGGGTCTCATCAGCAAGCTGAGCCGATAAACGCATGGCCCTATCAGCAAGCTGAGCCGATAAACGAAGGGCCCCATCAGCAAACCTATTAGCAAGCTGAGCCATGCTCACATTAAACACAGAGCGAAGTGTTGCAGAGCAGTACAGAACTACATATGGACAAACCAGACTGTATGAATGAGGCCTTACACCCTCCGCTATTGTCACGCCCTGACCGTAGATTGCTTTGTAGGTTTCTATTTTTAGTTTGGTCAGGGTGTGATGTGGGTGGGTATTCTATGTTGTAGGTCTAGGTTTTCCTTTTCTATGTGTTTGGCCTGGTATGGTTCTCAATCAGAGGTAGCTGTGTATCTTTGTCTCTGATTGAGAACCATACTTAGGTAGCCTGTTTTCCCATTTTGAGTTGTGGGTGATTATTTTCTGGTTAGTGTTTTGTGTGAGTACCTGACAGAACTGTTGCGTTTTGTTCTACTTTTGTTTTTGTTTCAGTGTTCCGGTTATAATAAACAACATGGACACTTACCACGCTGCGCATCTCAGAAGAGGAGGAGAATCGTTACAACTGTATAATAATACGAACCAATAACCTTGGTGGACCAGAACTACTGCAGAACAATATAGAGCTACCATACCCAAACGTACATTTAACACTAGCTACTGTATACTGAGAAGAACCTGTGTGGACAGAAAACACTGGGCTAGCTGAGACTAGTCACAGTCACACTGAGAAAACTGAACTGCTGCGAGGTACAGAAGTTTGGAGCAACGAGGGGCAACACCAGACCTCTAATTTTACACTGGAGTCCAGCGGTGAGCTTGCAGGCCCATTCGACCATCCCATCACACTTCTGATGTCTTATTGTGGCTGGGAAAAATTATGCCATCAGAGGGCAGGTGTAGGCACTAAGCACAAAGGGAGAACTCTCTCTAGCTGACTTGCCTGGAGATATTACTTTGAAAAGTGGTGGGTGTGAATTGATTCATCCATCCTTTGCTTTGCAATCCACACATGGGCATAGGAAATAAATTGCCTCCGGAGTTGGCATGTCTCCAAATCTATACAGGCAAAGTACTGCACATGGCCCTGAGTGTTACCTTTGAAAACAAGAGGCCTCCAAAGACCAAGTACCTGTTCTACATGCTGCTGTAATTATTATGCCCCTGTGAATAAACATTGGTGTTCTACGTTTTAGGGTTTTCAAATGCATGAATCATTGGCTAGTACGGTAATCAGACACATCCAAGAGTACTTACTATGCTGAACAAAAATATAAATGCAACATGCAAACAATTCCAAAGATGTTACTGAGTTATTACTGAGTAATAGTTGTCACGACGTGCCCCTTTTGGGTGAGGATCATTGCCCCCTCTCTCTCTCAATTCAATTCAATTCAAGGGGCTTTATTGGCATGGGAAAGATATGTTAACATTGCCAAAGCAAGTGAGGTAGATAATACACAAAAGTGAAATAAGCAATAAAAATGAACAGTAAACATTTAACATACAGAAGTTTCAAAAGAATAAAGACATTACAAATGTCATATTATGTATGTATACAGTGTTGTAACGATGTACACATGGTTAATGTACAAAAGGGAAATAAATAAGCATAAATATGGGTTGTATTTACAATGGTGTTTGTTCTTCACTGGTTGACCTTTTCTCGTGGCAACAGGTCACAAATCTTGCTGCTGTGATGGGGGAACACTGTGGTATTTCACCCAGTAGATATTTGAGTTTAGCAAAATCGAGTTTGATTTCAAATTCCTTGTGGATCTGTGTAATCTAAGGGAAATATATTTCTCTAATATGGTCATACATTGGGCATGAGGTTAGGAAGTGCAGCTCAGTTTCCACCTCATTTTGTGGGCAGTGGGCACATAGCCGGTCTTCTCTTGAGAGCCATGTCTGCCTCTGCCTTTCTCAAAAGCAAGGCTATGCTCACTGAGTCTGTACATAGTCAAAGATTTCCTTAAGTTTGAGTCAGTCACAGTGGTTAGGTATTCTGCTGCTGTGTACTCTCTGTTTAGGGCCAAATAGCATTCTAGTTTGCACTGTTTTTTTGTTAAATCTTTCCAATGTGTAAAGTAATTATCTTTTAGTTTTCTCATGATTTGGTTGGGTCTAATTGTGTTGCTGTCCTGGGGCTCTGTGGGTGTGTTTGTGTTTGTGAACAGAGCCCCGGGAACAGCTTGCTTAGGGGACTCTTCTCCAGGTTCATCTTTCTGTAGGTGATGGCTTTGTTATGGATGGTTTGGGAATCGCTTCCTTTTAGGTGGTTGTAGAATTTAACGGCTCTTTTCTGGATTTGGATAATTAGCGGGTATCAGCCAAATTCTGCTCTGTATGCATTATTTGGTGTTCTACGTTGTATATGAGGATATTTTTGCCGAATTCTGCATGCAGTGTCTCAATTTGATTTTTGTCCCATTTTGTGAAGTCTTGGTTGGTGAGCGGACCCCAGACCTCAGAACCATAAAGGGCAATGGGTTCTATAACTGATTCAAGTATTTTTAGCCAGATCCTAATTGGTATGTTGAATTTTATGTTCCTTTTGATGGCATAGAATGCCCTTCTTGCCGTGTCTCTCAGATCGTTCACAGCTTTGTGGAAGTTTCCTGTGGCGCTGATGTTTAGGCCAAGGTATGTATAGTTTTTTGTGTGCTCTAGGACAACGGTGTCTCTCTCTCTCCCACTAAAGGTTTATGACGGTTGTAAATACCGAAACTCCTTTCTCCACTCTGCCAAAACGAACGTTGAGAATCCCTTTGTTACCACAGAGAAAGACGTAATACAGTACGGTAATCTCAA
Organism: Oncorhynchus keta; assembly: GCF_023373465.1. Classification (NCBI taxonomy): domain Eukaryota; kingdom Metazoa; phylum Chordata; class Actinopteri; order Salmoniformes; family Salmonidae; genus Oncorhynchus; species Oncorhynchus keta. The sequence continues at coordinate 38,108,494 of NC_068428.1, forward strand.
AAGGTTGATTAATGTAACAATATGTCTGTATTCCAAACAGCTGAAATTGTCAGTGTGTACTTAAAGAAGAATCATGTTGAAATCATGACTAATTTGTACCACGGCAGAACAACACAACTGTATCTCTGAATGTGTATACTTTCCAGTTACCAGAATTACATCTAAATGTTGTATATGATTAAATATGAAACTCTTTGTGAGAAGATGAAATGTCATCTTAGCCTTCTAAATGAGAGAATGGTTTTTCATATAAAGTTTAAACTAGTCAGTGACCCAAGTGAGCACAGACATTACGTTGGCGTCATGGAACTCCTCTTTTTTCCAGAAGTGTATAAAATCAACCGTGACGAACTTTACATTTAGACCGAAACATACAGGGTTGCTGCCCCATGTGTGAAGTGGTTCTAGCTATGACCTGGATAATCAACAATAGAGACCAATAGATGTCTACAGAAGGAGCAGATGGCGCTTTACCAATCTGCAGCTGAAAATGTGCGCAATTCTAGGACGAGGACACCGACAACCGCGGAAGCAACTATTCTAACAGATCAACTCTAAGAACAATGGTACTCTGAAATATCCATTCTCAGGAACATTTCCCGATGCTACGACCATTAGTACGCCTGACATAGCCATTATAACAGAGCTACCAAGGACACGTGACCAAAGCTAAATACCCAGAGACTCTCTGATGAACTATTCTCCTCAGACTGATCCAGTCTTTTCAACGGAGAGACAGCAATGACATACAAGCGTAAATATGTACATCACATTTCTAAAATCCAAATGAGTGGTTGTTAGGACGATAAATATACATATTTACAATGAACGTATTCAACTGTATGTATGTACAGTCGTGGCCAAAAGGTTGGAGAATGACACAAATATACATTTTCACAAAGTTTGCTGCTTCAGTGTCTTTAGATATTTTTGCCAGATGTTACTATGGACAACTGAAGTATAATTATAAGCATTTCATAAGTGTCAAAGGCTTTTATTGACAATTACATGAAAAAAACCTACTAGCGTTGCAGTTCTTGACACAAACTGGTGAACATGGCACCTACTGCAATACCCTGTTCAAAGGCACTTAAATATTTTGTCTTGCCCGTTCACCCTCTGGATGGCACATATGCACAAACCATGTCTCAAGGCTTAAACATCCTTATCTCCTCCCCTTCATCTACACTGATTGCAGTGGATTTAACATGTGACATCAATATGGAATCATAGCTTTTACCTGGATTCACCTGGTCAGTCTGTTCTTAATGTTTTGGTTACTGAGTCTATATCACACTATGAACTTTAAGGCCGCTCATCATCTATAGCCGTGGCCAAAAGTTTTGAGAATGACACAAATATTAATTTTCACAAAGTTTGCTGCTTCAGTGTCTTTAGATATTTTTGTCAGATGTAACTATGGAATAGTGAAGTATAATTACAAGCCTTTCATAAGATATGAAAATATCGGAAGAGTTAAATTCGGGAAATAGAGACTCTTTAAAGATTTTACCGTGGTGCCCCGACATCCTAGTTAATTAATGTTTACATGATTAGTTTCAACACGTAATGATAATTACACATAGAGAATTTATTAAATATAACAATCTCCACATCAATGATACGACATAGTTCATATAAAAAAATAAGTCAACTGAAATAAATGAATGTAGGTCCCTGGGTGACATCTGGTGAGTATGCATGCCATGGAAGAACTGGGACATTTTCAGCTTCGAGGAATTGTGTACAGATCCTGGCAACATGGGGCTGTGCATTATCATGATGAAATATGAGGTGATGGCGGCGGATGAATTGCAAGAAAATGGGCCTTAGGATCTTGTCTAGTATCTCTGTGCAATCAAATTGCCATCAAATCCAATTGTGTTAGTTGTCCATAGCTTATCCCTTGCCCATACCATAACCCCACCTCCACTGTGGCACTCTGTTCATAACGCTGACATCAGAAAACCGCTCGCCTAAACAACGACATGCACATGGTGTGCGGTTGTGAGGCCAGTTGGACTTACTGCCAAATTCTCTTATGACAGAGAAACTAACATTATCTCTGGCAACAACTCTGGTGGACATTTCGGCAGTCACCATGCCAATTGCATGATCCCTCAAAACTTGAGACATCTTTGATATTGTGTTGTGTGACAAAACTGCGCATTCTATATTGGCCTTTTATTGTAGCCAGCACAAGGTCCATTTGTGTAATTAACATGCTGTTTGAGTTGATGGTGGTCATGTTGATCATGTTGTCTCGATATACATGTATGTCCTTCGCCACTGTTAAAGTCCCTTAACATGTCACACCTGTCAGGTGGATGGATGATTTTGGCAAAGGAGAAATGCTCACCAACAGGGACGTAAGTAAATTTGTGCACAAAATCTGAGAGAAATACGCTTTTTGTGTGTGTGGAAAATTTCTGGGCTCTTTTATTTCAGCAACACTTTACATGTTGCCTTTATATTTTTGTTCAGTGTATTTAGGACAGTTCTTCACATGTAATGGATGCTTGTTGACATTTCAACTTTGATTTCTTTAGCAGACATTCTTATCCAGAGCGACTTATAGTAAGTAGTGAGTGGATACATTTCTATACTGGTCCCCCGGGGGAATCAAACCCACAACCCCAGGGGAATCAAACCCACAACCCTCGCATTGCAAGCGCCATGCTCTACCAACACGAGACCACAATGGATAGTTTTAGGTGTCATGAGCCGTACACTAACTGATGATGGGTTGCATCATACTGGAAGATACAGTACATTGTCTGTAGTGTATAATTCGTTAAAACACAGGCAGACATTTACTGTAGATATTGTTTCCAACCTTCTAAAGAGCCGAAGGACTAGCCAAACAATGCTAACCAGGCATGGTGGTAATTCAGCCATAAGTCAGGACGTCGATATCTAGCAACCTCCAAAGACACAAACAGTACAAGGATAGACTTGTCATTCCTCACAATACAGTTGGCTGTACATCCTGTGTGACATCTGATGGAAACAAAGGGCCGAGCACACTCCCATTCACATCTGGGCTGGAGTGGAGCCGGGTCAAAAGGTTCAAGTTCCTCGGTGTCCACATCACTAAGGAATAATCATTGTCCACACACACCAACACAGTCATGGAAAACACATGACTCCACATCCTCTTTGTTATGGGCCATCAGATCCTCAAAAAGTTATAGAGTTGCACTATTGAGAACATCTTGACTGTCTGCATCACCACCTGGTATGGCAACGGCTTGGCATCTGACTGCAAGACAAAACAGAGGGTAGCTCGTATGGCCCAGTACATCACTGGGGCCAAGCTCCCTGCCATCAAGGACCTCTATACCAGGCAGTGTCAGAGGAAGGAAAGCGGTACCGGTGCACCAAGTCTGAAACCAACAGGACCCTGAACAGCTTCCATCCTTAAATAGTTCACCTATTTCTACCTGGACTGTCTGCGTTGAGCCTTTTTGCACTCACTATTTTGACTCATCACGTACTCTGCTGTTAATGTTTATCTATCCTGTTGCCTAGTCACTTTATCCTATCTACAGTATATGTACATATCAACCATTGCTCCTGAGTGGCGTAGTGGTCTAAGGCACTGCATCTCAGTGTGAGAGGTGTCACTACAGACCCTGGTTTGATTCCAGGCTGTATCATAACTGGCTGTGATTGGGAGTCCCATAGGGCGGGGCACAATTGGCCCAGCGTCGTCCGGGCTAGCGTGGCCAGGGTCATTGTAAATAAGAATATGCTCTTAACGGACTTGCTAAAGGTTTAATAAATATACCCCTGCATTGACTTGGTACTGGTACCCTGTAATAGTTACTCATTGTGAATTTATTCCTTCTGTTATTATTTTTATATTATTTATATTTTGTTCTCTCTGCATTTTTGGGAAGAAAAGTAAGCATTGTGGTGGAATATTAGAATCAAGTGAGAGACCGTTTGTTATTTCTTCAAACAATCATCTTTATTCAATATCAATTAATTATTGCAAAGATGAAACCATCGACCCCACACTCCGATGTGTGTGCTGCCGAGTGCTTAAAATCATACATTGTATACAGGGTCTTTATATAGAAAACCTCAAAATGCTTAGTCATGGCTGGCTCCACCCCGCCCATGCAGATTGGGGCACCATAAACCACCCTGGGTTCATCCTGTCGTTTATCTGCACGGGGGGTGTACTTTTACTCCTCCAGGCTAAGTTTCCCAGATGCAAGGATGAGAACAAACAATGAGATGTTTGTTCTATTCCTTCAGGCTCTCTCTATCTCGAGTCACACACACACCACATCTTATCTATGAATGCAGGCTCAGTCAGACCGGAGACATACAGTATGTCTCACATGCACCACTAATCATAGAATGGAATGTGGTGGTAAAGTGTTTTATCACCAAGCCATCACTTAATCAGTTGCCATCCTAAGCTTCAAAAGACTCATCCCAGTTAACTCAGAAAGGGAGAGAGAGAGTTCTAGGAACCTTTCTCTATTGCATAAAACAACCATTTGGTGCAACAATATAACATAATCTTGTAATTCTGTTACCACAGTATTTAACTGTCTACACCTAGCATTTGACAAATAAAAATGTATGATTTGATGATGTCTGATGTTATCATGTCTGATATGATGCTGTCTGATGTGATGATGTCTGAGGTGATGCTGTCTGAGGTGATGCTGTCTGATGTGATGATGTCTGAGGTGATGCTGTCTGAGGTGATGCTGTCTGATGTGATGATGTCTGAGGTGATGATGTCTGATGTGATGATGTCTGAGGTGATGATGTCTGATGTGATGATGTCTGATGTGATGATGTCTGAGGTGATGCTGTCTGATGTGATGATGTCTGAGGTGATGATGTCTGATGTGATGATGTCTGAGGTGATGATGTCTGATGTGATGATGTCTGAGGTGATGCTGTCTGATGTGATGATGTCTGAGGTGATGCTGTCTGATGTGATGATGTCTGAGGTGATGATGTCTGATGTGATGATGTCTGAGGTGATGATGTCTGATGTGATGATGTCTGAGGTGATGATGTCTGATGTGATGATGTCTGATATGATGCTGTCTGATGTGATGATGTCTGAGGTGATGCTGTCTGAGGTGATGCTGTCTGATGTGATGATGTCTGAGGTGATGTCTGATGTGATGATGTCTGATGTGATGATGTCTGATGTGACGATGTCTGATGTGATGATGTCTGATGTGATGATGTCTGATGTGATGATGTCTGAGGTGATGATGTCTGATGTGATGATGCCTGATGTTATGATGTCTGATATGACAATGTCTGATGTGATGATGTCTGAGGTGATGTGTAAAATGACAATGTCTGAGGTGATGATGTCTGAGGTGATGTCTGATGTGATGTTGTCCGATGTGATTATGTCTGATGTGGTGATGCCTGAGGTGATGATGTTTGATGTGATGATGTCCGATGTGATGATGTCTGATGTGACGATGTCTGATGTGATGATGTCTGAGGTGATGTGTAAAATGACGATGTCTGAGGTGATGTCTGAGGTGATGATGTCTGATGTTATGATGTCTGATGTGACAATGTCTGATGTGATGTCTGAGGTGATGTGTAAAATGACAATGTCTGAGGTGATGATGTCTGAGGTGATGATGCTCTGAGGTGATGATGTCTGAGGTGATGTCTGATGTGATGTTGTCCGATGTGATTATGTCTGATGTGGTGATGCCTGAGTTGATGATGTCTGATGTGATGATGCCTGAGGTGATGATGTCTGATGTGATGATGTCCGATGTGATGATGTCTGATGTAACGATGTCTGATGTGATGATGTCTGAGGTGATGTCTGATCTGATGTTGTCTGATGTGATGATGTCTGAGGTGATGTCTGATGTGATGATGTCTGATGTGATGATGTCTGCTGTCCGATGTGATGATGTCTGATGTGACGATGTCCGATGTGATTATGTCTGATGTGATGATGCCTGAGGTGATGATGTCTGATGTGATGTGTCTGATGTGATGATGTCTGATGTAACGATGTCTGATGTGATGATGTCTGAGGTGATGTCTGATGTGATGTTGTCCGATGTGATGATGTCCAATGTGATGATGTCTGATGTGATGATGCCACACCCTCTTTGAAGCAGTTTTTGTTTTCTCGAAGGAGAAAAGCATGCAAACATTTTAAAAACTAAATGCTACTCATCCTTTTATCTAGAAAACGTCTTGCACAACTTGTTAAATGTGTTTCATCATCAGTGGAGAAGAGAGTCTCCTTTCATAAGGGCACATTTTTGTCCATGTTCCTTCTCCATGCCGCCTCTCCTGGATTACCTTTAACCTTTTTCAAAAGAAGGCGAGATGGACAGAGGAGAGAGGAAGCATGAGTTGAGCAAATCTAATTGAGAAAAGGCCAGGAACTGAGGAAGCAGTCAATCATCTTGACATCCTGTCTGGTGGCTGCTGTGAACACCCCCTACAACACAACAAACACACACAGCCGCACACACATGTGGGCGAGTCGTGCTCTGATGTGTGTGGGCATATGTGTGTGCACATGTGTGTGTGTGTGTGTGTGTGTGTGTGTGTGTGTGTGTGTGTGTGTGTGTGTGTGTGTGTGTGTGTGTGTGTGTGTGTGTGTGTGTGTGTGTGTGTGTGTGTGTGTGTGTGTGTGTGTGAGCGTGTGTGAAATCTACTATGTAGCTACTACACCGTACCACATTCGACCCCCTGCCACTATTCCAGCCTTGTCATGATGGCTGCGCTGAATGATTTGCTTGCACTATGTGTAATATGAATTGTGACTCGTCGGAGGAATCAACGGGCCGTTGCGGTGTAATTCACATCGAGCAACGCAGGTGAAAGAAAGAAAGAAGCTTATAGGGCATCCATACAGAGAAAACCCTTTTGTCTAGCACTACAGTAAGCACATCCACTGATACTGTGGTCTGGTCAAGTCAAAATGGACACGCCCTCTTTGTTGCAAAAAGCTTTAATGCCCCAGAAAATTCTAAATGGTCACCGATTACCTCAAATAACCTTAGAAAATTCCCTGATACATGACAGGAAAATAATCAGACAAAGGCCATTGGTTCACCCCATTTGAAAAATGACAACAAAGCGGTACAGTTGCTGTCAGGACCACTTGCCCGAGGATAAGTCAAGATGGCTGCCACCTGCACCTCCAAATAACAATCAAATCAACTACAGGACTGCAAATCAGTCACAAACAATTGCCATCGGTTCACCTCTTGAAAGTGACAGTCAAATGACCAAGCCAGTGGTTCAGCTATTGTAAACAACAACAAAACACCTATATACAGTAACTGCTATGCATGCCCACTTGTGATGACAATTCAAAACCTCCATTGTCCCTCTAACAAGTGGGCTGCCCTATTGTGTGTGTTCAAGTACCACAATGTGCCCATTCAAACAGCCATTTCACTTTGTTTTCACCAAATAAGAGAAAATAGCAAGTAGATGGCGGATAAACCGGTGATCGCTCACACCTGCCTCTCATCCCACACACATCGCCCGCCAGCCAGCCAGCTTCAGCTCATTTAGAGAACAATAGACAATTACTTTGCTGTGAAGTCACAGCCGATTGCCTGCCCCCCTCTCTCTCTCTCTCTCAGCCATGTTTCAGACAGAGTCAACAACACACAGCTGCAGCATCAGTGATGCTACTCATTCAGAAGTCAGGTTGTTGTGTGTGTCAAAAAAAAAACTTAATTGTGCAGATTAACACAACTGGCTAATTCTCATACGTTGGGTGTGAGAAGATAATGTACAGTAAGTAGGCAGAACTCCATTAGGTGTGAGACGATAGTATACAGTAGGTAGTCAGAACTCCATTAGGTGTGAGAAGATAATATACAGTAGGTAGGCAGAACTCCATTAGGTGTGAGAAGATAATATACAGTAGGTAGGCAGAACTCCATTAGGTGTGAGAAGATAATGTACAGTAGGTAGGCAGAACTCCATTAGGTGTGAGAAGATAATATACAGTAGGTAGGCAGAACTCCATTAGGTGTGAGAAGATAATATACAGTAGGTAGGCTGAACTCCATTAGGTGTGAGAAGATAGTATACAGTAGGTAGGCAGAACTCCATTAGGTGTGAGAAGATAATGTACAGTAGGTAGGCAGAACTCCATTAGGTGTGAGAAGATAATGTACAGTAGGTAGGCAGAACTCCATTAGGTGTGAGAAGATAGTATACAGTAGGTAGGCAGAACTCCATTAGGTGTGAGAAGATAGTATACAGTAGGTAGGCAGAACTCCATTAGGTGTGAGAAGATAGTATACAGTAGGTAGGCAGAACTCCATTAGGTGTGAGAAGATAATATACAGTAGGTAGGCAGAACTCCATTAGGTGTGAGAAGATAATGTACAGTAGGTAGGCAGAACTCCATTAGGTATGAGAAGATAATATACAGTAGGTAGGCAGAACTCCATTAGGTGTGAGAAGATAATGTACAGTAGGTAGGCAGAACTCCATTAGGTGTGAGAAGATAATGTACAGTAGGTAGGCAGAACTCCATTAGGTGTGAGAAGATCCATTAGGTGATAATATACAGTAGGTAGGCAGAACTCCATTAGGTGTGAGAAGATAATATACAGTAGGTAGGCAGAACTCCATTAGGTGTGAGAAGATAATATACAGTAGGTAGGTAGAACTCCATTAGGTGTGAGAAGATAATATACAGTAGGTAGGCAGAACTCCATTAGGTGTGAGAAGATAATATACAGTAGGTAGGCAGAACTCCATTAGGTGTGAGAAGATAATATACAGTAGGTAGGCAGAACTCCATTAGGTGTGAGAAGATAATGTACAGTAGGTAGGCAGAACTCCATTAGGTGTGAGAAGATAATATACAGTAGGTAGGCAGAACTCCATTAGGTGTGAGAAGATAATATACAGTAGGTAGGCAGAACTCCATTAGGTGTGAGAAGATAATATACAGTAGGTAGGCAGAACTCCATTAGGTGTGAGAAGATAATGTACAGTAGGTAGGCAGAACTCCATTAGGTGTGAGAAGATAATGTACAGTAGGTAGGCAGAACTCCATTAGGTGTGAGAAGATAATATACAGTAGGTAGGCAGAACTCCATTAGGTGTGAGAAGATAATGTACAGTAGGTAGGCAGAACTCCATTAGGTGTGAGAAGATAATGTACAGTAGGTAGGCAGAACTCCATTAGGTGTGAGAAGATAATATACAGTAGGTAGGCAGAACTCCATTAGGTGTGAGAAGATAATGTACAGTAGGTAGGCAGAACTCCATTAGGTGTGAGAAGATAATGTACAGTAGGTAGGCAGAACTCCATTAGGTGTGAGAAGATAATATACAGTAGGTAGGCAGAACTCCATTAGGTGTGAGAAGATAATATACAGTAGGTAGGCAGAACTCCATTAGGTGTGAGAAGATAATGTACAGTAGGTAGGCAGAACTCCATTAGGTGTGAGAAGATAATGTACAGTAGGTAGGCAGAACTCCATTAGGTGTGAGAAGATAATGTACAGTAGGTAGGCAGAACTCCATTAGGTGTGAGAAGATAATGTACAGTAGGTAGGCAGAACTCCATTAGGTGTGAGAAGATAATATACAGTAGGTAGGCAGAACTCCATTAGGTGTGAGAAGATAATGTACAGTAGGTAGGCAGAACTCCATTAGGTGTGAGAAGATAATGTACAGTAGGTAGGCAGAACTCCATTAGGTGTGAGAAGATAATATACAGTAGGTAGGCAGAACTCCATTAGGTGTGAGAAGATAGTATACAGTAGGTAGGCAGAACTCCATTAGGTGTGAGAAGATAGTATACAGTAGGTAGGCAGAACTCCATTAGGTGTGAGAAGATAATATACAGTAGGTAGGCAGAACTCCATTAGGTGTGAGAAGATAATATACAGTAGGTAGGCAGAACTCCATTAGGTGTGAGAAGATAATGTACAGTAGGTAGGCAGAACTCCATTAGGTGTGAGAAGATAATATACAGTAGGTAGGCAGAACTCCATTAGGTGTGAGAAGATAATGTACAGTAGGTAGGCAGAACTCCATTAGGTGTGAGAAGATAATGTACAGTAGGTAGGCAGAACTCCATTAGGTGTGAGAAGATAATATACAGTAGGTAGGCAGAACTCCATTAGGTGTGAGAAGATAATATACAGTAGGTAGGCAGAACTCCATTAGGTGTGAGAAGATAATATACAGTAGGTAGGTAGAACTCCATTAGGTGTGAGAAGATAATATACAGTAGGTAGGCAGAACTCCATTAGGTGTGAGAAGATAATATACAGTAGGTAGGCAGAACTCCATTAGGTGTGAGAAGATAATATACAGTAGGTAGGCAGAACTCCATTAGGTGTGAGAAGATAATGTACAGTAGGTAGGCAGAACTCCATTAGGTGTGAGAAGATAATATACAGTAGGTAGGCAGAACTCCATTAGGTGTGAGAAGATAATATACAGTAGGTAGGCAGAACTCCATTAGGTGTGAGAAGATAATATACAGTAGGTAGGCAGAACTCCATTAGGTGTGAGAAGATAATATACAGTAGGTAGGCAGAACTCCATTAGGTGTGAGATAATATACAGTAGGTAGGCAGAACTCCATTAGGTGTGAGAAGATAATGTACAGTAGGTAGGCAGAACTCCATTAGGTGTGAGAAGATAATGTACAGTAGGTAGGCAGAACTCCATTAGGTGTGAGAAGATAATATACAGTAGGTAGGCAGAACTCCATTAGGTGTGAGAAGATAATGTACAGTAGGTAGGCAGAACTCCATTAGGTGTGAGAAGATAATGTACAGTAGGTAGGCAGAACTCCATTAGGTGTGAGAAGATAATATACAGTAGGTAGGCAGAACTCCATTAGGTGTGAGAAGATAATGTACAGTAGGTAGGCAGAACTCCATTAGGTGTGAGAAGATAATGTACAGTAGGTAGGCAGAACTCCATTAGGTGTGAGAAGATAATATACAGTAGGTAGGCAGAACTCCATTAGGTGTGAGAAGATAATGTACAGTAGGTAGGCAGAACTCCATTAGGTGTGAGAAGATAATATACAGTAGGTAGGCAGAACTCCATTAGGTGTGAGAAGATAATGTACAGTAGGTAGGCAGAACTCCATTAGGTGTGAGAAGATAGTATACAGTAGGTAGGCAGAACTCCATTAGGTGTGAGAAGATAGTATACAGTAGGTAGGCAGAACTCCATTAGGTGTGAGAAGATAGTATACAGTAGGTAGGCAGAACTCCATTAGGTGTGAGAAGATAATATACAGTAGGTAGGCAGAACTCCATTAGGTGTGAGAAGATAATGTACAGTAGGTAGGCAGAACTCCATTAGGTGTGAGAAGATAATATACAGTAGGTAGGCAGAACTCCATTAGGTGTGAGAAGATAATGTACAGTAGGTAGGCAGAACTCCATTAGGTGTGAGAAGATAATGTACAGTAGGTAGGCAGAACTCCATTAGGTGTGAGAAGATAATGTACAGTAGGTAGGCAGAACTCCATTAGGTGTGAGAAGATAATATACAGTAGGTAGGCAGAACTCCATTAGGTGTGAGAAGATAATGTACAGTAGGTAGGCAGAACTCCATTAGGTGTGAGAAGATAATGTACAGTAGGTAGGCAGAACTCCATTAGGTGTGTGAGAAGATAATATACAGTAGGTAGGCAGAACTCCATTAGGTGTGAGAAGATAGTATACAGTAGGTAGGCAGAACTCCATTAGGTGTGAGAAGATAGTATACAGTAGGTAGGCAGAACTCCATTAGGTGTGAGAAGATAATATACAGTAGGTAGGCAGAACTCCATTAGGTGTGAGAAGATAATATACAGTAGGTAGGCAGAACTCCATTAGGTGTGAGAAGATAATGTACAGTAGGTAGGCAGAACTCCATTAGGTGTGAGAAGATAATATACAGTAGGTAGGCAGAACTCCATTAGGTGTGAGAAGATAATGTACAGTAGGTAGGCAGAACTCCATTAGGTGTGAGAAGATAATGTACAGTAGGTAGGCAGAACTCCATTAGGTGTGAGAAGATAATATACAGTAGGTAGGCAGAACTCCATTAGGTGTGAGAAGATAATATACAGTAGGTAGGCAGAACTCCATTAGGTGTGAGAAGATAATATACAGTAGGTAGGTAGAACTCCATTAGGTGTGAGAAGATAATATACAGTAGGTAGGCAGAACTCCATTAGGTGTGAGAAGATAATATACAGTAGGTAGGCAGAACTCCATTAGGTGTGAGAAGATAATATACAGTAGGTAGGCAGAACTCCATTAGGTGTGAGAAGATAATGTACAGTAGGTAGGCAGAACTCCATTAGGTGTGAGAAGATAATATACAGTAGGTAGGCAGAACTCCATTAGGTGTGAGAAGATAATATACAGTAGGTAGGCAGAACTCCATTAGGTGTGAGAAGATAATATACAGTAGGTAGGCAGAACTCCATTAGGTGTGAGAAGATAATGTACAGTAGGTAGGCAGAACTCCATTAGGTGTGAGAAGATAATGTACAGTAGGTAGGCAGAACTCCATTAGGTGTGAGAAGATAATATACAGTAGGTAGGCAGAACTCCATTAGGTGTGAGAAGATAATGTACAGTAGGTAGGCAGAACTCCATTAGGTGTGAGAAGATAATGTACAGTAGGTAGGCAGAACTCCATTAGGTGTGAGAAGATAATATACAGTAGGTAGGCAGAACTCCATTAGGTGTGAGAAGATAATGTACAGTAGGTAGGCAGAACTCCATTAGGTGTGAGAAGATAATGTACAGTAGGTAGGCAGAACTCCATTAGGTGTGAGAAGATAATATACAGTAGGTAGGCAGAACTCCATTAGGTGTGAGAAGATAATATACAGTAGGTAGGCAGAACTCCATTAGGTGTGAGAAGATAATGTACAGTAGGTAGGCAGAACTCCATTAGGTGTGAGAAGATAATGTACAGTAGGTAGGCAGAACTCCATTAGGTGTGAGAAGATAGTATACAGTAGGTAGGCAGAACTCCATTAGGTGTGAGAAGATAGTATACAGTAGGTAGGCAGAACTCCATTAGGTGTGAGAAGATAGTATACAGTAGGTAGGCAGAACTCCATTAGGTGTGAGAAGATAATATACAGTAGGTAGGCAGAACTCCATTAGGTGTGAGAAGATAATGTACAGTAGGTAGGCAGAACTCCATTAGGTGTGAGAAGATAATATACAGTAGGTAGGCAGAACTCCATTAGGTGTGAGAAGATAATGTACAGTAGGTAGGCAGAACTCCATTAGGTGTGAGAAGATAATGTACAGTAGGTAGGCAGAACTCCATTAGGTGTGAGAAGATAATGTACAGTAGGTAGGCAGAACTCCATTAGGTGTGAGAAGATAATATACAGTAGGTAGGCAGAACTCCATTAGGTGTGAGAAGATAATGTACAGTAGGTAGGCAGAACTCCATTAGGTGTGAGAAGATAATATACAGTAGGTAGGCAGAACTCCATTAGGTGTGAGAAGATAATATACAGTAGGTAGGCAGAACTCCATTAGGTGTGAGAAGATAATATACAGTAGGTAGGCAGAACTCCATTAGGTGTGCATTTATGATCATGTCACAAGGGTAGAATATTGACCTAGAAAACCTAATTGTACAAAATGTTACGTAACGTTACAATAAAAAAGTAATCTGTGTGTTGTGCTGCACTAGTTACAGTAACCAACCAGTAACTAACCAGTAACCAACCAGTCAGCCAGCACAGTCTAGACTAAAGGTGAATCTATTCAACCACATTAATCACCAGCAACCAGCCACGTACATTTCTTACATTAAAAAAGATCTGCGTAGGTAAGGCTGTCTGCATAGGTAAGGCTGTCTGCATAGGTAAGGCTGTTTGCATAGGTAAGGCTGTCTGCATAGGTAAGGCTGTCTGATTAGGTAAGGCTGTCTGCGTGGGTAAGGCTGTCTGCATAGGTAAGGCTGTCTGCATAGGTAAGGCTGTCTGCATAGGTAAGGCTGTCTGCATAGGTAAGGCTGTCTGAATAGGTAAGGCTGTCTGCGTAGGTAAGGCTGTCTGCATAGGTAAGTCTGTCTGCGTAGTTAAGGCTGTCTGCATAGGTAAGGCTGTCTGCATAGTTAGGACTGTCTGAATCAGCATAGGTAAGGCTGTCTGCATAGGTAAGGTTGTCTGCATAGTTAAGGCTGTCTGCATAGGTAAAGCTGTCTGCATAGTTAAGGATGTCTGAATCTGCATAGTTAAGGCTGTCTGACTCTGCATAGTTAAGGCTGTCTGAATCTGCATAGTTAAGGCTGTCTGAATCTGCATAGTTAAGGCTGTCTGAATCTGCATAGTTAAGGCTGTCTGAATCTGCATAGTTAAGGCTGTCTGAATCTCTGCATAGTTAAGGCTGTCTGACTCTGCATAGTTAAGGCTGTCTGACTCTGCATAGTTAAGGCTGTCTGACTCTGCATAGTTAAGGCTGTCTGAATCTGCATAGTTAAGGGTGTCTGAATCTGCATAGTGAAGGCTGTCTGCATAGTTAAGGCTGTCTGAATCTGCATAGTTAAGGCTGTCTGTCTGCATAGTTAAGGCTGTCTGAATCTGCATAGGTAAAGCTGTCTGAATCTGCATAGGTAAGGCTGTCTGAGTCTGCATAGTTAAGGCTGTCTGAGTCTGCATAGTTAAGGCTGTCTGAATCTGCATAGTTAAGGCTGACTGAATCTGCATAGTTAAGGCTGTCTGAATCTGCATAGTTAAGGTTGTCTGAATCTGCATAGTTAAGGCTGCTGAATCTGCATAGTTAAGGCTGTCTGAATCTGCATAGTTAAGGCTGTCTGAATCTGCATAGTTAAGGCTGTCTGAATCTGCATAGTTAAGGCTGTCTGAATCTGCATAGTTAAGGCTGTCTGAATCTGCATAGTTAAGGCTGTCTGAATCTGCATAGTTAAGGCTGTCTGACTGTGCATAGTTAAGGCTGTCTGACTCTGCATAGTTAAGGCTGTCTGAATCTGCATAGTTAAGGGTGTCTGAATCTGCATAGTTAAGGCTGTCTGCATAGTTAAGGCTGTCTGAATCTGCATAGTTAAGGCTGTCTGAGTCTGCATAGTTAAGGCTGTCTGAATCTGCATAGGTAAAGCTGTCTGAATCTGCATAGTTAAGGCTGTCTGAATCTGCATAGTTAAGGATGTCTGAATCTGCATAGTTAAGGCTGTCTGAATCTGCATAGGTAAGGCTGTCTGAATAGGTAAGGCTGTTTGCATAGGTAACTTCACACCACTTAGGCATTTTAGATGCAATGGTAACGACCCTTTGACCACAATCAGGCCTCTCTCTCTCTCTCTCTCTCTCTCTCTCTCTCTCTCTCTTCTCTCTCTCTCTCTCTCTCCTCTCTCTCTCTCTCTCTCTCTCTCTCTCTCTCTCTCTCTCTCTCTCTCTCTCTCTCTCTCTCTCTGCTCACCTGTGCTGCTTCCATCAGGCTGTGCTGGGAGGATAGGGTGACCCAACGCACTAGCTCTGACATTTCAAAACAGAAATCAGCATGATGAATATGGAACAGGGTAATTATGGTTATTATTAGCCAGCCCACTTATCTACTGCATGCAGACTCTATGGTTTTCCATGACCACACACACACACACACACACACACACACACACACACACACACACACACACACACACACACACACACACACACACACACACACACACACACACACACACTAACACACTTCAGGTGGTGAGAGAACCGGAGAAGTGGAATTATTAACGAGAAAGCGAGGCAAGTAACCTGCAGCATCAGATAGTTCTGGAAGAGGATGAGATGATGTTGTTATTATCTGTATCTCAGTGTTGTTTCTCTAAACACATTAAGATGAGAAAGAAAGTCCCAAAGGAAATGAACAACATGTATATAGATTCTGTACCTGACTCAAAGCAGCAAAGGCTTGTGGATCAGACAAAACAACATTAGCATATTGATACATACACAGTACACCACCACTATGCCCACTGCAGGGTTGAGTAAACCCCAGTACACCACCACTATGCCCACTGCAGGGTTGAGTAAACCACAGTACACCACCACTATGCCCACTGCAGGGTTGAGTAAACCCCAGTACACCACCACTATGCCCACTGCAGGGTTGAGTAAACCACAGTACACCACCACTATGCCCACTGCAGGGTTGAGTAAACCACAGTACACCACCACTATGCCCACTGCAGGGTTGAGTAAACCACAGTACACCACCACTATGCCCACTGCAGGGTTGAGTAAACCACAGTACACCACCACTATTCCCACTGCAGGGTTGAGTAAACCACAGTAGACCACCACTATGCCCACTGCAGGGTTGAGTAAACCACAGTAGACCCATATATAACACAAAGTCAAGATGCCAACTCCAAATAGTTGACCACTGAATACACTGAATCAAACAAGGAAAATCCTTGACCCATAGTTATCCTCAATGCACAGGGATGGTGAGGGGTGGTGGTGAGGAGTGGTGGTGAGGGAGGGAGGCAGGGGGTGAGAGAGAGATTGAAAGAGAGAGAGAGAGGGGGGTGAAAACAAAATAAAGAGTGAAAGAAAAACCGAGAGACATTTAAAAATTAAAACAAATGGTGAGGTAGAATGATAGAAGAAGAGAATAGAAAGATGCCATAGTCAATGTTTCATTCTGCATGGCCGAACAGAGCAGAGCACAGCAGAATGAAGTAGATGTCTCTGTCTGTCGAGATCTCTGACTACATCATCCACTCTGGGCTAAATGCAATCCCTGGTGTTTCCTCTCTTTTCCCCTCCTCTCCTCTGCTCAGCGAGGCAGTCAGGCCTGGCCAAAAATATCTGCCTGGACACCCTTAGGCTGTGTTCCAAATGGCACCCTATTCTTAATATAGTACACTACTATGGACCTGGATAAAAGTAGTGCACAATAGGGAAGAATATGGGACACAAGTTTACAATTCACATGCTGACGACGGTGCTAATGTTTTTTAAAAAGACAACCCAGAAAACCCGGGAACATTCCCAGGACATTAGCTAAGTTTTAGTTAGGGTTTGATTCAATATTAGGATGATAACATCCCAAATACATATGAATAATGTTTTGATGTCTTTAAATTAAATATCTTTGGAATGTTCTCCAATTCCTCAGTAAAATGTTGTGCACAGCATGTGTAACAACCACCACAGAACATTCCCCTAAGGTTTTTATTAGGTTTCCAGGTAATGCAAAAACAACATGTGTAGTGAGAACATTCTTGTAAGAGGCAAATGTTTTTTCAAGTTTATAATTGCTTCTAAATTTTGTCATTTTCCACTTAAAAATGTCCGGCTTGATGTGCGCTAACGAAAAATGTATCAACACCTGCAAAAATGTCCAATGATTATATATATATATATATATATATATATCAAATGTTTTACTGTCACATACACAGGATAGGTGCAGTGAAGTGTGTTGCTTTACATGGTCAATCAGCATGTTGATTTTGTCTATCCCGACAAGACAACTTCAAGACGAGCAGGTTAAAATACCAAAACCAACTGTGAGCAAACTATATTAATTTGTAGACACACACATGAAACATTCATGGACATTCAGCTAGCTTGTCGTTGCTAGCTAATTTGTCCTGGGAGATAAACGTTGGGTTGTTGTTTTACCTGAAATGCATATGGTCCTTTTGTTTAGCTGAATCTTTGTAGAATTTTGACTCATGTTGAGTCATACAAAATATTGGGTTCTTTACTCTACAATGAATCCACAGATTAAAATCTTCTGTGGATTTTATACGGAAGTGGGCAACCAACTTTAAGGTGCATTACCACCAACAAATGGACTGGAGTGTGGGCCTCATTCATCTATCACCCATCTGGGTATGCGCAAGTACAGTTGCTTGCGAAAGTATTCACCCCCCTTGGCATTTTTCCTATTTTGTTGCCCTACAACCTGGAAGTATAATAGATTTTGGTTCTGATTCTTCAAGGTAAAACTGCTCCAGCTCCTTCAAGTTGGATGGGTTCTGCTGGTGTACAGCAATCTTTAAGTCATACCATAGATTCTCATTCTCAAACTAAATGCATGCTCTTCAACCGATCGCGACCTGCACCTACACGCCTGTCCAACATCACTACTCTGGACGGCTCTGACTTAGAATACGTGGACAACTACAAATACTTAGGTGTCTGGTTAGACTGTAAACTCTCCTTCCAGACCCATATCAAACATCTCCAATCCAAAGTTAAATCTAGAATTGGCTTCCTATTTCGCAACAAAGCATCCTTCACTCATGCTGCCAAACATACCCTTGTAAAACTGACCATCCTACCAATCCTCGACTTTGGCGATGTCATTTACAAAATAGCCTCCAATACCCTACTTAACTAATTGGATGCAGTCTATCACAGTGCAATCCGTTTTGTCACCAAAGCCCCATATACTACCCACCATTGCGACCTGTACGCTCTCGTTGGCTGGCCCTCGCTTCATACTCGTCGCCAAACCCACTGGCTCCATGTCATCTACAAGACCCTGCTAGGTAAAGTCCCCCTTATCTCAGCTCGCTGGTCACCATAGCATCTCCCACCTGTAGCACACGCTCCAGCAGGTATATCTCTCTAGTCACCCCCAAAACCAATTCTTTCTTTGGCCGCCTCTCCTTCCAGTTCTCTGCTGCCAATGACTGGAACGAACTACAAAAATCTCTGAAACTGGAAACACTTATCTCCCTCACTAGCTTTAAGCACCAACTGTCAGAGCATCTTATAGATTACTGCACCTGTACATAGCCCACCTATAATTTAGCCCAAACAACTACCTCTTTCCCAACTGTATTTAATTTATTTATTTAATTTGCTCCTTTGCACCCCATTATTTTTATTTCTACTTTGCACATTCTTCCATTGCAAAACTACCATTCCAGTGTTTTACTTGCTATATTGTATTTACTTTGCCACCATGGCCTTTTTTGCCTTTACCTCCCTTCTCACCTAATTTGCTCACATTGTATATAGACTTGTTTATACTGTATTATTGACTGTATGTTTGTTTTACTCCATGTGTAACTCTGTGTCGTTGTATCTGTCAAACTGCTTTGCTTTATCTTGGCCAGGTCGCAATTGTAAATGAGAACTTGTTCTCAACTTGCCTACCTGGTTAAATAAAGGTGAAATAAAATTTGACTAGGCCATTCCAAGACATTTAAATGTTTCCCCTTAAACCACTGAAGTGTTGCTTTAGCAGTATGCTTAGGGTCATTGTCCTGCTGGAAAGAGACATTCCATCCCATTCTCAAATCTCAGGAAGACTGAAACAGGTTTCCCTCAAGAATTTCCCTGCATTCAGCACCAACCATCATTCCTTCAATTCTGACCAGTTTCCCAGTCCCTGTCGATGAAAAACATCCCCACAGCATGACGCTACCACCACCATGGATGGTATTCTCGGGGTGATGATAGGTGTTTGGTTTGCGCCAGACATAGTGTTTTCTTTGATGGCCAAAAAGCAACATTTCTGTCTCATATGACCAGGGTACCTTCTTCCATATGTTTGTGGAGCATCCAACATGCCTTTTGAAAAACACCAAACATGTTTGCTTATTTTTTTTCTTTAAGCAGTGGCTTTTTTCTGGCCACTCTTCCATAAGGCCCAGCTCTGTGGAGTGTATGGCTTAAAGTGGTCCTATGGACAGATACTCCAAATTCCGCTGTGGAGCTTTGCAGCTCCTTCAGGGTTATCATTGGTCTCTTTGTTGCGTCTCTGATTAATGCCCCCCTTGCCTGGTCCCTGAGTTTTGGTGGGCGGCCCTCTCTTGGCAGGTTTGTTGTGGTCCCATATTCTTTAAATTTTTTAAATAATGGATTTAATGGTGTTCCGTGGGATGTTCAAAGTTTCTGATATTTGTTTATAACCCAACCCTGATCTGTTCTTCTCCACAACTTTGAACCTGACCTGTTTGGAGAGCTCCTTGGTTTTCACAGTGCCGCTTGCTTGGCCACTTGCTTGGCTTGCTTGGTGGTACTCCTTGCTTACTGGTGTTTCTCATTTCACATTTTTTTTAATTCTTTGAAACAAGTTATTTATTTTGTTACACTTCACCAATTTTGACAATTTTGTGTATGTCCATTCCATGAAATCCAAATAAATATCTATTTAAATTACAATTTGTAATGCAACAAAATAGGAAAAATGCCAAGGGGGTGAATACTTTCGCCAGGTACTGTAGCGGTCAGTGCCGTTTAAGATGAGGGAGGACAATCTGTTTTCTTTTCATGAACATGGTCTTATTTCTATTACAGCATATTGGATGGCTGTCATTCATATTCCCTTCACCCAGTTCAATGTAACATCAATAGGTTTAGGCTACGACATGATACTCTAAACTTCCCATCATGAGGTTGCTACAACATAGGTGCACACAGGTTGAGAGAACATTTTGAGGTGACAGACAGTGACACATGGACAGACAGTGACACATGCAATATCGCCTTGCATGTTCTTGCCTGCATCTAGCTGATCTGGCGTGTAATCATTAGTCCGACAGTTACAAACGAGAGTTTCTATTGGACAAATCCAGGTATGTTTATTCCCGTTGCGTTCTGTTTGCTTCTGTTTAAGAAAGGTTTTAAAACAGAATGGGCGGAATAAATACACTCCTGATTACACGTAAACACAGTTCACTTTCATAGCAGCTACGTTGTATTCCTTCTCACATCTACAGTAAGCGTTCTCCTCCTCTAACCTTTTCCCTTCGCTTGTGGACTTCACTGAACAACACATCGGCTGTATGTGACCTGGCAAATAAACCTTTCCAAGCCAAACCATATAATAACCACAGCCTACATCGTTGTCACCATTTTAGCTAAATGTAACATTCTTGTCAACATAGCTAATATAACTATTGTGTTAATAAAACCGCTACTATCATGCATTAACGTTACAGTGTACAGTCAGTAAGCTGTTCAATAAGCAGTTTAGCAGTTACACCGGCGGGCCCCGGTGGCAATACATTTGTAAAACCAAAAGCTTACCTTTACAGTGTGTTTTAATAAATGATTTGGTGAGGTGATTATATTTAGTATAGTTTTATCTAAAAAGGAACGCTTTTTAAATCAATGTTTTAATGAAATTCACTGAGGATAATTGTCCTCCCCTTCCTCCTCTGAGGAGGAGCTTCCACATTGATATAAAATGTATCTCTTTATTTAAATCAAATCTATGGTATAGCCCCCCTGTATGAGGACACTTTACCACAGAATAAACTCCATGCTGTATGATATCACAGAAGTCCTTTATCTTTTATGATATCTTTTATGATAAGATATATCTCTGTTTTTAATGTATCTCTATGGTATAGCCCCTGTTTGATCCTATATACAGCTAACAGGATTCAAAAGCCTGTTGCTTAACGCCATTCTCAATACCACTATAAACCACTAATAAATCTGTTATAGGATGACTGCATTATAACCAAAGCAGCCATGACTATATTGGGATTTGGAAGAGGAGGGTGGGACTGCACACAGACCCACAGATCACAATCCCATCCAAATGTAGCCGCGTAGGGTTGACGCCAGCTAACGTACAATAGCTACTTTGTGTAACCCCTCAGAACTATGAGATAAGACTCGTACCTCTCATTGACTGAGCAATAACACACACACACAGGCTTCCTACTTAATTATCTCCCTAATGGTGGAGGAGAATGGCATTTAATTACCTAGGCCAAGAGAGACAGAGAGGTACATGGATTTAATTTTACGTGCAAAACTAGGATGATGGGGTGATTTGCAGTTGTTTGCACATGCAGTGTATTCAGAGAGTATCCACACCCCTTGACTTTTTCCACATTTTCTTGTGTTACAAAGTGAAATTCAAATGGATTTAATTGCCATTTTTTTGTCAATGATCTCCACAAAATACTCTGTACTGTCAACATTTGTAAAAACAAATATGAAAAATAAAATACTAATATATCTTGATTAGATAAGTATTCAACCCCGAGTCAATGCATGTTTGAATCACCTTTAGCAGTAATTACTGCTGTGAGTCTTTCTGGGTACGTCTCTAAGAGCTTTCCACACCTGGATTGTACTACATTTGCTGATAAGTTTTTTCAAAATTCTTCAAGCTCTGTCAAATTGGTTGTGGATCATTGTTAGACAACCATTTTCAGGTCTTGTCATAGATTAACATGCAGATGTAATTCAAAACTGTTACTCAGCCGCTCAGGAAGATTCAATGTCTTCTTGGTAACCAACTCCATTATAGATTTGGCCTTGTGTTTTAGGTTATTGTCCTGCTGAAAGTTTAATTAATCTCCCAGTATCTTCGGAAAGCAGATTGAACCATGTTTTCCTCTAGGATTTTGCCTGTGCTTAGCTCCATTCCATTTATTTTTTATCCTGAAATACTCCCCAGTTCTTAATGCTTACAAGCATACCCATGACATAATGTAGCCACCACTATGCTTAAAAATATGGGGAGTGGTACTCAGTAATATGTTGTATTGAATTTGACCCCAAACATAATACTTTGGATTCAGGACAAAAGGTTATTTGCATTGCCACAGTTTTTGCAGTATTACTTTAGTGCTTGTTGCAAACAGTATACATAATTTGGAATTGTTTTATTCTGTACAGGCTTACTTCTTTTAGCGCTGTCAATTAAGTTAGTATTGTGGAATAACTACAATGTTGTCACGGCCACTACTTAAAACTCTGTAACTGTTTTAAAGTCCCCATTGGCCTCAAGGTGAAATCCGTGAGCGGTTTCCTTCCTCTTCAGCAACTGAGTTAGGAAGGACGCCTGTATCTTTGTAGTGACTGGATGTATTGATACACCATCCAAAGTGTAATAAATAACTTCACCATGATCAAAGGGATATTCAAAGCCTGCTTTTCTTTACCCATCTACCCTTCTTTGTCACACCCTGACCTTAGTATTCTTTGTTTTCTTTGTTATTTTGGTTAGGTCAGGGTGTGACATGGGTGATGTATGTGTTTTTGACTTGTCTAGGGGTTTTGTATGTTTATGGGGGTGTTTCCTATCTAGGTGATTTTGTAAGTATCCCATCAAATATGGATTTTCATCACACTGCATCTTGGTCCTCCTCTCTTTCACCCGAAGACAGTCGTTACAGAATCACCCACCATCAAAGGACCAAGCAGCGTGGTAACGGGCACCAGCAGGAGATGCATCGATATCAGGACTTCTGGACATGGAAGCGAGATCTGGACTATGTCACTACTTGGGAGGAGATAGACAGGTGGGTGGTCGACCCAGGGAGAGTGCAGGAGCCCGTCTGGGATTCTCTGGAGCAGTGTGAGGAGGGAAACCTGCGAATGGAGTAAGCACGGTGGCGCCGTAGGAAGCCAGAGAGGCAGCCCCAAACATGTATTGGGGGGGGCACATGGGGAGTGTGGCGAAGCCAGGTAGGAGACCTGCGCCAACTCCCGTGCTTACTGTGGAGAGAGAGGGCGTCGTACTGGTCAGGCACCGTGTTATGCGATGGAACACACGTTGTCTCCAGTACGCGTGCTTAGCCCGGTGCGCTACATCCCAGCTCCACGCATCTGCCGGGCTAGGGTGAGGATCCAGCCAGGGCAGATGGTGCCAGCCCTGCTCTCCAGACAGCCAGTGGGTCTCCTCGGGCCAGGAAATCCTGTGCCGGCGTTACGCACTGTGTCTCCCGTATGTCTGCTCAGCCCATTGCGTCCTGTGCCTGTGCCCCGCACGTGCCGGGCTAGAGTCCCCATCCAGCCAGGACGGGTTGTGCAGGCCATTAGCTCGAGACTTCCAGTGCGTCTTCACGGTCCGGTCTATCCAGTACCACCAGTGCCAACACCACGCACCAGACCTCCAGTACGCCTCCACAGCCCAGTACATTCTGTTCCTCCTCCCCCCACTCTCCCTGAGGTGCGTGTCCTCGGCCCAGTACCACCAGTACCGGCACCACGCACCAGGCCTACAGTGCGCCTCGCCAGTCCAGAACGTCCGGCAACAGTACCCAGTCCAGAGCATCCGGCAACAATACCCAGTCCAGAGCGTCCGGCAACAGTACCCAGTCCAGAGCGTCCGGCAACAGTACCCAGTCCAGAGCGTCCTGCAACAGTACCTAGTCCAGAGCGTCCGGCAGCAGTACCCAGTCCAGAGCGTCCGGCAACAGTACCCAGTCCAGAGCGTCCGGCAACAGTGCCCAGTCCAGAGCGTCCGGCAACAGTACCCAGTCCAGAGCATCCGGCAACAGTACCCAGTCCAGAGCGTCCGGCAACAGTACCCAGTCCAGAGCGTCCGGCAACAGTACCCAGTCCAGAGCGTCCGGCGATAGTCCGCAGACCGGAACCTACCACGACGGGTCCCAGTCCGGAACCTACCGCGACGGGTCACAGTCCGGATCCGCCATAGTCTCCCTCCAGTCCGGATCCGCCAGAGTCTCCCTCCAGTCCGGATCCCCCAGAGTCTCCCTCCAACCCCGGATCCGCCAGAGTCTCCCTCCAGTCCGGATCCGCCAGAATCTCCCTCAAATCCAAAGGCGCCACTCACTCCAGACTCGACCATCAGTCCAGTGGCGTCCTCTAATCCGTGGTCGGCGGGGAGGGTTCCCGCTCCAGAGACATTAAGTAAGTGTGACGACTCAGAAATGGAGCGGGGACCACGTCCCCAGCCAGAACCGCCACCTCGGATTTATGCCCACCCAGACAGTGTTAGGTGTGTGGCCGGGAGTCCGCACCTTTGGGGGGAGGGGTACTGTCACACCCTGACCTTAGTATTCTTTGTTTTCTTTGTTATTTTGGTTAGGTCAGGGTGTGACATGGGTGATGTATGTGTTTTAGCTTGTCTAGGGGTTTTGTATGTTTATGGAGGTGTAGTCTATCTAGGTGTTTTTGTAAGTCTATGGTTGCCTAGATTGGTTCTCAATTAGAGGCAGCTGTCTATCGTTGTCTCTGATTGGGAACCATATTTAGGCAGCCATATTCTTTGGGTATTTTGTGGGTGATTGTTCCTGTTTCCAGTGTTCCTATGTGTTAGTGTTCACGTTACGGGACTGTTTCGTCTTCGGTCCTTTCTGACGGTTTATTGTTTTTGTTCGATGTTTAAGTATCCCATTAGATGTGGATTATCATCACGCTGCATCTTGGTCCTCCTCTCTTTCACCCAAAGACAGTCGTTACATTCTTTGAAAGGCATTGGAAGTCCTCCCTGGTCTTTGTGGTAGAATCTGTTCTCTGACATTCCCTGCTCAACTGAGGGATCTTACAGATAATTTAACGTGTTGGGTACAGAGATGAGGTAGTCATTAATTCAGGCTGTAACACAACAAAATGTAGAAACAGTCCAAGGCTGAGAATACTTTTCGAAGGTAACGTATGCAACAAACTGAAACTACCATACCCGGCAAAAACTACCACAACAACAACCACAACTATCATACCCGGTGTTGAATCCACCGTTGTAGTATCTGATGAATATATCATACTATAAAATATATTCACTTCAAATATAGCTCTTTACGTTAATATACAGTAAACATAAGAATATACCGTTAAAACCATATAATATAATGGCTATATAATAGATCCCTGAGAAGTAAACATTGAAAGGTGAAACAGGGTTAAGCTTCTCAATATTCTATCAAGACAGCTGCTACCATGAGAGTTGGTCGTCAAGGCTCCTGAGAACAGCCTGTCGAAGAAGTATTTGTAATTGAACATAAAGTCTGGAGAGAGCGGAAAAATGACTAAACTTTTCTCACCTCAGATGACATTGCCTCCCTGGCAAATAGTCTAAACATTGAAAGGCGGTTGCACAGGGAAAATGTTGTGCACCATATAGGGAATATGGTGCAAGGAGAGGGAGGAAATGAAGAACCCCTCTCACCTCCAATGCCATTTGCTCCATGCCAAAGGGCATTGCCATCAAACTGAGGCTGGTGCTTTAAGCCTGGGTAATCTGTCTTCAAAGGCCAGGGAACTGAACCACTTCGGTAAAGAATGGGAGCTATCACTCTGTCAGCACTCTCATATGGGTAGTCAGGAAGGCTCAGACTGCGACTCGGTTGTCTACCCTACTTACACACTCCCCTTGAAAGACTTAAACAGATTGGATTGGTGAAAACATTGTCTTGAAGGAGAAGTAGGGTGCAAGTGTAAACTCTGGACTGCTACAGTTTCTTCCCTTCTGCAGTGGGTTTGGCCTGGGTTTGGCCCTCTGCAGTGGTTTTGGCCTTCCACTCATCTGAGGAGAGGGGACCCAAATAAACTAGAGTAGACCCATAGAGACTATAGGTAATCATAGAGACTAGAGGAAACCCATAGAGACTAGAGGAGACCCGTAGAGACCAAAGGAGACCCATAGAGACTCAAGGAGACCCGTTGAGACTAGAGGAGACCCATAGAGACTAGAGGATAACCTAAAGAGACTATAGGAGACCTATAGAGACTAGAGGAGACCCATAGAGACAAAAGGAGACCCATAGAGACTAGAGGAGACCCATAGAGACTAGAGGATAACCTAAAGAGACTAAAGGAGACCCATAGAGACAAAAGGAGACCCATAGAGACTATAGGAGACCTATAGAGACTAGAGGAGACCCATAGAGACAAAAGGAGACCCATAGAGACTAGAGGAGACCCATAGAGCCCAGCGGAAGACACCTCTAGTGTGTGGATGCAGAGTTATGATGCAATGAGTTATGATGCAGGTAAAAGACAATCATCCACAATTTATACATCCCACCCAGCTGTCCAATGGGATTGTGTGGGATACTGTCCAATGGGATTGTGTGTACATACTGTCCAATGGGATTTTTTTTTTTTTTTTACCTTTATTTAAACAGGCAAGTCAGTTAAGAACATATTCTTATTTTCAATGACGGCCTGGGAACAGTGGGTTAACTGCCTGTTCAGGGGCAGAACAACAGATTTGTACCCTGTCAGCTCGGGGTTTGAACTCGCAACCTTCCGGTTACTAGTCCAACGCTCTAACCACTAGGCTACGCTGCCGCCCCATGTGTGTACATACTGTCCATTGGGATTGTGTGTACATGCTGTCCAATGAGAGTGTGTGTACATACTGTCCATTGGGATTGTGTGTACATACTGTCCAATGGGATTGTGTGTACATACTGTCCAATGGGATTGTGTGTACATACTGTCCAATGGGATTGTGTGTACATACTGTCCAATGGGATTGTGTGTACATAGGATTGTGTGTACATACTAGTGAATGGGATTGTGTGTACATACTGTCCAATGGGATTGTGTGTACATACTGTCCAATGCGATTGTGTGTACATACTGTCCAATGGGATTGTGTGTACATACTGTCCAATGGGATTGTGTGTACATACTGTCCAATGGGATTGTGTGTACATACTGTCCAATGCGATTGTGTGTACATACTGTCCAATGGGAGTGTGTGTACATACTGTCCAATGGGATTGTGTGTACATACTGTCCAATGGGATTGTGTGTACATACTGTCCAATGGGATTGTGTTTACATACTGTCTAATGACACCTGAAACCCCACCTCTTCAAGGAATACCTAGGATAGGGTAAGTAAGGGTAAGTAATCCTTCTCACCCCCCCTTCTCCCCAAAAAAAAAAAAAAAAAAGATTTAGATACAAGTGGCTGTTCCACTGGATGTCATAAGGTGTATGCACCAATTTGTAAGTCGCTCTGGATAAGAGCGTCTGCTAAATGACTTAAATGTAAATGTAAATGTAATGGGATTGTGTGTACATACTGTCCAATGAGAGTGTGTGTACATACTGTCCATTGGGATTGTGTGTACATACTGTCCAATGGGATTGTGTGTACATACTGTCCAATGGGATTGTGTGTACATACTGTCCAATGGGATTGTGTGTACATACTGTCCAATGGGAGTGTGTGTACATACTGTCCAATGGGATTGTGTGTACATACTGTCCAATGGGATTGTGTGTACATACTGTCCAATGGGATTGTGTTTACATACTGTCTAATGGGATTGTGTGTACATACTGTCCAATGGGAGTGTGTGTACATACTGTCCATTGGGATTGTGTGTACATACTGTCCATTGGGATTTTGTGTACATACTGTCCATTGGGATTGTGTGTACATACTGCCATACTGTCCAGATAATGTAAATATAGACTGAATAAATCACCATGCTTCCTTGAAGTGCCAATAGAACTGCTGAAGTGTGTGTGTGTGTGTGTGTGTGTGTGTGTGTGTGTGTGTGTGTGTGTGTGTGTGTGTGTGTGTGTGTGTGTGTGTGTGTGTGTGTGTGTGTGTGTGTACGCTCATGGGTGTTTATGTGTGTTTGTGTGTGTGTGTGTGTTGAAGTGTTGAAGTGTAATCAGAAAAGCCCTGATCTCCCCTGCGGGGGCTCCTTCTACATCAGAGATGCTCACAGTTGAATTATAGATGATGGGTTCTGTAAAGCATAAATGTTGAATATCACCTATGAACGTAACTGTTGAAGACCACCTATGCACACAGAACAGAAACGCTGTAGGATCTGAGGTGCGAAATAGCTGAGAAATGTGTCACGTCAAATAAAATGTCTGTCTGTGGGATATAAACACTTTAACCATGACAGCGAGTCAGAACTAACATACAAATATTAAAGACATGCTCTGGAACTTTGGCACCTTTTAAGTATTTTTTAGGCTGGATGTGTCAATGTGTAGTTCATACATACATCATTTCAGAGCAGAAAGACTATTTTACCTCAATTAGCCCCTTGTTTGAAAACGACTGTTTTTCTGGAAGCTGTGCTGTGGCATTTTACCTAAACCCCCCACGTGGGCCGGCCCCCTAGCAATTCAAGTTCAACCAATGAGCTTCAGCAAGCAAGATGCACACACAGCAGAGTGATAGACAGAGCAATGACGTGGTGCATATATTGGCACTATTTTCAGGGACCACTTTTAGCTCGTGAGCTACTTTCAGAAATACTGGCTAAGAAGATTTTTTAAAAGTACAGGAGAATCTCTTTAATATGAAGATGCTAAAATACCCCAAACAGAAACATGCAAATACACACAAACATGATGTAGGCTACTGTATCTGCCTACACACACAAACATGATGTAGGCTACTGTATCTGCCTACACACACAAACATGATGTAGGCTACTGTATCTGCCTACACACACAAACATGATGTAGGCTACTGTATCTGCCTACATTCACAAACATGATGTAGGCTACTGTATCTGCCTACATTCACAAACATGATGTAGGCTACTGTATCTGCCTATATTCACAAACATGATGTAGGCTACTGTATCTGCCTACACACACAAACATGATGTAGGCTACTGTATCTGCCTATATTCACAAACATGATGTAGGCTACTGTATCTGCCTACACACACAAACATGATGTAGGCTACTGTATCTGCCTACACACACAAACATGATGTAGGCTACTGTATCTGCCTACACACACAAACATGATGTAGGCTACTGTATCTGCCTACACACACAAACATGATGTAGGCTACTGTATCTGCCTACACACACAAACATGATGTAGGCTACTGTATCTGCCTACACACACAAACATGATGTAGGCTACTGTATCTGCCTACACACACAAACGTGATGTAGGCTACTGCATCTGCCTACACACACAAACATGATGTAGGCTACTGTATCTGCCTACACACACAAACATGATGTAGGCTACTGTATCTGCCTACACACACAAACATGATGTAGGCTACTGTATCTGCCTACACACACAAACATGATGTAGGCTACTGTATCTGCCTACACACACAAACATGATGTAGGCTACTGTATCTGCCTACACACACAAACATGATGTAGGCTACTGTATCTGCCTACACACACAAACATGATGTAGGCTACTGTATCTGCCTACACACACAAACATGATGTAGGCTACTGTATCTGCCTACACACACAAACATGATGTAGGCTACTGTATCTGCCTACACACACAAACATGATGTAGGCTACTGTATCTGCCTACACACACAAACATGATGTAGGCTACTGTATCTGCCTATATTCACAAACATGATGTAGGCTACTGTATCTGCCTACACACACAAACATGATGTAGGCTACTGTATCTGCCTACACACACAAACATGATGTAGGCTACTGTATCTGCCTACACACACAAACATGATGTAGGCTACTGTATCTGCCTACACACACAAACATGATGTAGGCTACTGTATCTGCCTATATTCACAAATATGAATAGAATATGTACCCACTTATTCACATGGTTTAAGCTTGACAAATCACATTTAGGCCGATTTGCACCATAAAACTGCTAGTGCAATCAACAGTGTGAAGGTGTACATCTGTCCTTCATCAATATGGACAGTTCGCACATCCAGAATACACAAACAATGTACAGGACTTATAACTCAGGCTCTAGGTACAATAACTGTGGATGCTCGAGAGGAATTGAGAGTGATCATATTCATTGCAGTACATCTGTAACAAGCCTTCAGCTGCTAACTTCCACATTTCAGGAATTTCAGCTACGAAGCCCAGCGAGCCAAATCAATAGAGTATCGAACGAGGTCAGGCTCTTCAAAACCTCTCTCTCTCTCTCTCTCTCTCTCTCTCTCTCTCTCTCTCTCTCTCTCTCTCTCTCTCTCTCTCTCTCTCTCTCTCTCTCTCTCTCTCTCTCTCTCTGTGTTTAACAGCTGAGGTCTGGAAACACTGGAGAAGATAAACTAGGTGAATTTAATTATTTAGTGCTGATCGTGTATCAGTAGCACACCAAAGAGACACTATGAAGAGACGCAATGTACAATAAAATACCTTGCTGATGGTAAATATATCTTAAAACAGGGTTTCTCACACAAAACTGTGACAGGAAATGTGTGAGTTTAATTTTGGAATGTGTGGCGTCGTGGTGTCTTCCATTAAGACCAATGGATGTATCCATCCTCCAACAAGACCCATCTACATCACAAATGGCAACCTATTCCCTATATAGTGCACTACTTTTGACAAGGGCCCTATGGGGCTCCATATGGGCTCTGGTCAAACATAGTGCACTATATAGGGAATAGGGTGCCATTTGGGACAAGGAACTCCATTTAGGCCCATCTGCATGCACCCTCAGGGCAAGGCCACACATTAAGACACACAAGACCTGGAGGCTATAGTGGCACGCTACTGGGGATACAGCATCAGTGGTGTTCTCTGAACCATCTGCAGGTGTCTGGTGCTACCCAGAGCTTCAGACACACACACTGTTAAAGCTTGATGACTTCATAATGGGACACCCTAGATTCACATTACAGATGGCGTCAGATGGCTCCACTTAGATGAGAGACGTGAGGATGTGCACTGAAATGCCCACAAACACACGCTAGCGGAATAGGGGCATGTACAAACACACACACACTCCTCCATCACCCCGTCCGCCCCCATGGTGGCTAACCCTATCCCTGAGGTCAGTCTGTCTCTCTCGGCATCTCTGACTGGCCAAACTAACTGGTGACTACACACACACACTCCTCCATCACCCCGTCCGCCCCCATGGTGGCTAACCCTATCCCTGAGGTCAGTCTGTCTCTCTCGGCATCTCTGACTGGCCAAACTAACTGGTGACTACACACACACACTCCTCCATCACCCCGTCCGCCCCCATGGTGGCTAACCCTATCCCTGAGGTCAGTCTGTCTCTCTCGGCATCTCTGACTGGCCAAACTAACTGAGACCAACACACACCTCCATCACCCCGGCCCCCATGGTGGCTAACCCTATACCAGTCTGTCTCTCTCGGCACTGACTGGCCACTCCTCCATCCCCCGTGCCCCCATGGTGGCTAACCCTATCCCTGAGGTCAGTCTGTCTCTCTCGGCATCTCTGACTGGCCAAACTAACAGGTGGCTACACACACACATTCCTCCATCACCCCGTCCGCCCCCACGGTGGCTAACCCTATCCCTGAGGTCAGTCTGTCTCTCTCGGCATCTCTGACTGGCCAAACTAACTGGTGACTTTTCAGACGTAAGATGGCTTCCGCCCACATGTGTTTCTTTCTACAAAAATATAAATTCTGCAAGTCGTCCACTTGTGTTGTCAATCATTGATGAGCCAAGCTCCTCTCTCCTGCTGGTAGAGATGAAAGTGAAATCAGGCGAGGAGAGGTGAGAGCACCATTCAACTGGAGTGCTTGTATTCAAAGTCATCAGCAGGGAACAGAGAGAGAGGTACATTCATTTATGAAACTTGTTTATGTGTGTGTGTGTGTGTGTGTGTGTGTGTGTGTGTGTGTGTGTGTGTGTGTGTGTGTGTGTGTGTGTGTGTGTGTGTGTGTGTGTGTGTGTGTGTGTGTGTGTGTGTGTGTGTTTACTTTACATCAATATTGGTAAATAAGCTGTTCTGAAAATCTGTTTTGCACAGTATATAAAATAAGTACCCTTTCAAATGAGTGGGTTCAGCAAAAGAAAAAACTTCACAGCCATGCAATCTCCATAGACAAAAACTGGCAGTAGAAGAACCTTACTGAAAAGCCCAGTGATTTTCAACGTGGCACTGTCGTAGGATGCCACCATTCCAACAAGTCAGTTTGTCAAATTTCTGCCCTGCTAGAGCTGCCATGGTCAACAGTATGTGCTGTTACTGTGAAGTGGAAACGTCTAAGAGCAACAATGGCTCAGCCGTGAAGTGGTAGGCCACACAAGCTCATAGAACGGGACCGAAGTGTGCTGAAGCGAATAGCACATGAAAATTGTCTGATGGGAAATCTTAACGCTGCAGCGTACAATGACATTCTAGATGATTCTGTGCTTCCAACTTTGTGGCAACAATTTGGGGAAGGCTCTTTCCTGTTTCAGCATGGCAATGCCCCCATGCACAAAGTGAGGTCTATACAGAAATGGTTTGTCGAGATCGGTGTGGAAGAACTTGACTGGCCTGCACAGAACCCTGACTTCAACCCCATCGAACACCTTTGGGATGAATTGGAACGCCGACTGCGAGCCAGGCCTAATCGCCCAACATCAGCTTCCGACCTCACTAATGCTCTTGTGGCTGAATGGATGCAAGTCCCCGCAGCAATGTTCCAACATCTAGTGGAAAGCCTTCCCAGAAGAGTGTGTTTCAAGAATGGTGCAACACCCAGAGGTCCTCCAGCCGTCTTGACACAACTGTGGGAAACACTGGAGTCAACATGTACCAGCATCCCTGTGGAACGTTTTTGACACCTTGTAGAATCCATGCCCTGACTAAATGAGGCTGTTCTGAGGGCAAAAGGGGGAGAGGCAGGGGGGGGGGGGGGGGAGGGGAACACAATATCAGGAAGGTGTTCCTAATGTTTGGTATACTCAGTGTATATCCCTATTTATAAACTGAGCTCTGAATGCTGATTGCTGATTGCTGATTTGAGCTCTGAATGCTGATTGGCTGACAGCCATGATAAAGCAGACCATATACCATGGTTATGACAACACATGTATTTTTACTGCTCTAATTACATTGGTAACCAGTCTATAATAGCAATAAAGAAACTTGGGTTGGTTTGTGGTATATGTCCAATATACAAGATCTAAGGGCTTTTTCCAGGCACTCTGAGTTGCATCGTGCATAAGGAAAGCCCTTAGCCGTGGTATATTGTCCATATAACACACCCCCTCGGGCCTTATTGCTTAAACATCCAGCTGGAATGCATGGCACTATTAGATTAAAAAGTGTCTTGATTCCCTATGTCTCCCTCCCTCCATCCCTCTTCTACTACACAGCAAACATTGGAATTTGCCAAATACGCCCATGTCCATCCTCTCAGTCTCTCCAATCCCACAGACCGCAGAGAAGCCTCTGCCATCACAGCACAGACTACCATTCTTTGTCACTGAGATATACAACCTAGTGTATTTCTCTCTCTCTCCCTCTCTCTCTCTCTCTCTGCATAGGTAAGGCTGTCTGCATAGGTAAGGCTGTTTGCATAGGTAAGGCTGTTTGCATAGGTAAGGCTATTTGCATAGGTAAGGCTGTTTGCATAGGTAAGGCTGTTTGCATAGGTAAGGCTGTTTGCATAGGTAAGGCTGTTTGCACAGGTAAGGCTGTTTGCATAGGTAAGGCTGTCTGCATAGGTAAGGCTGTCTGCATAGGTAAGGCTGTCTGCATAGGTAAGGCTGTTTGCACAGGTAAGGCTGTTTGCATAGGTAAGGCTGTTTGCACAGGTAAGGCTGTCTGCATAGGTAAGGCTGTCTGCATAGGTAAGGCTGTCTGCATAGGTAAGGCTGTCTGCATAGGTAAGGCTGTCTGCACAGGTAAGGCTGTCTGCACAGGTAAGGCTGTCTGCATAGGTAAGGCTGTCTGCATAGGTAAGGCTGTCTGCATAGGTAAGGCTGTCTGCATAGGTAAGGCTGTCTGCATAGGTAAAGCTGTCTGAATCTGCATAGGCAAGGCTGTTTGCAACCAGGCCAGCCTCTCTCTCTCTCCCTCTCCCTCTCCCTCTCTCTCTCTCTCTCTCTCATCCACCATCTTCTTCCTTACAGGCGCTGGGTACTGGCTAGTCAAAGATGAAGGCCAAGGTACTGCCATTGACTATGGAAATGGGAACTATATTTCTCTCATATTAGTTAGGGATAGCCCCCTTTTTTTCAATTTCCCCCTAAAATGACATTCACAAATCTAACTGCCTGTAGCTCAGGCCCTGAAGCAAGGATATGCATATTATTGGTACCATTTAAAAGGAAACACTGTGAAGTTTGTGGAAATGTGAATTGAATGAACTGGTAAAAGATAATACAAAGGAAAAAAACATGCACTTTTTATGTACCATCATTTTTGAAATGCAAGAGAAAGGCCATAATGTATTATTCCATGGCAGGCAAAAATACATGTCCGGCTACTAGATGGCTGCAGTGCATATGCACAGTTTTAGACTGATCCGATGAACCATTGCACATCTGTTCAAAATGTTGTATCAAGACAGCCCAAATGTGCCTAATTGGTTTATTAATACATTTTCAAGTTCAGAATTGTGCACTCTCCTCAAACAATAGCATAGCATTATTTCACTGTAATAGCTCCTGTAAATTTGACAGTGCAGTTAGACAATAATTTAAGCTTTCTGCCCATATCAGATACTGTATGTCTATGTCATGGATATTTTTGTAGTTACTTGCAACCTCTGGGTTACCGATCCCATAGAGGTTATGGGATTTTTAAGCCTTGAGACAATTGAGACCTGGATTGTGTATGTGTGCCATTCAGAGGGTGAATGGGCAAGTCAAAATATTTAAGTGCCTTTGAACAGGGTATGGTAGTAGGTGCCAGGCGCAGTTGATTTAGTGTGTATCAAGAGCTTTTTACGCTCAACAGTTTCCTGTGTGTATCAAGAATGGTCCACCACCTAAAGGACATCCAGCCAACTCAACACTGTGGGAAACATTGTAGTCAACATGGGCCCATTTTTGACTCCTTGTAGAGTCCATACCCCCGGAAGAATTGAGGCTGTTCTGAGGGCAACATGGGGTGCAACTCAATATTAGGAAGGTGTTCCTAATGTTTTTATACACTCTGTGTATTAAAGTAAAACCATGTGCAATCAAGTAGCATGTGTTTAGCTGACTAAGATAAATACATAGTTATGAGAAGCTAAAATCTAAGCAAATATTATTTCATAATTTTGTAAAATGAATGTACTCACATACAAGGCATAAAGCTCAAGTTACAAGCCAATACTGACATTAACAAAACATAATTATAGGTATATAGATCCTAGGGTAATTTACAAGAACACAGAGATGAACAAAGAGATGCAAACTAGGCCAGATGCCTAAAAATGAGAATTGATCATACAACCGTCCTCAATCGACTGGATACAGGATCATTTAATTCCATTTAGAACAGCTGAAAACCACCCACCATTGACCAATCAAACGATACCACCGTTTACAGTAACCTGATCACCCAGGCCCCATATCTCCACAGGGTTTCACAGCATCTATAGGCCTGTGTGGGGGATGAGACCAATGGAAATAGACAATGAGTCTCCTTTGCATCGAGTAATGTAGAGTTCAACCTGTACAGATACAAGCTACCGCATAGATCATACAGCCGTATAGATAGCTTCAGAGTTACAGATAGATACCCAACGTGGATACTATAGCATTATTCTACCACACATTCAATAGTCAGTCCTCTTGATACTGTAACAGATTCATTTTGGCCCCTCAGAGGAAGAAGGGCTGACTGCATTGACTGGGCATTGTCTTTTGTGTTCTGTTGAGCCATTTGCCATGCGGCCGATGGTCACAGAGAATTAAGGCTGAGCCGACACTCTATTTTCCTTCTCTCTCTCTCCTACTCTCCTCTCTCTTCCTCTGTTACTTTCGTTATACCCCCCCCTCCTCTCTTCTCTCTCTCTCTCTCTCTCACTTATGTTGCTCTCTCTCGCTCTCTCCCTCTTTCTCCCTCTTTCTCTCTCTCTCTCTCTCTCTCTCTCTCTCTCTCTCTCTCTCTCTCTCTCTCTCTCTCTCTCTCTCTCTCTCTCTCTCTCTCTCTCATGCTGCTCTCTCTCCATCTCCATCTCCATATCCATCTCTCCCTCTCTCTCTCTCTCTCTCTCTCTCTCTCTCTCTCTCTCTCTCTCTCTCTCTCTCTCTCTCGCTCATTCACCACTCCTTAGGGCTACTGTGGTGCACAGGTACACAGGAGACAGACAGAGAGAGTGAGAGAAAGAGAGACAGTGAGACAGCCAATGAAAGAAAGAGTGATAGAGAGAGGGGGGATAGGGGGGAAATGAGCAGAAATGGATAGTAGTGTAGATAGAAGGGGCTGGTGGGTCCATAGTTTAAAATAGAGGTAGCGTTTTAAAGTGTCTACCTTCAAGGTAATGTGCCCTTGAGCAAGGCACTTAAACCTAATTGCTCCTGCAAGTCACTCTGGATAAGAGGGTCTGCTAAATGACTAACATGTAATGTAAGTGGGTCGCTACACGTATGAATTGAACTCTGAGGATAGCGGCTTTGAAGGGTCCACGGTCCACAGGATGAACAGTGGCTTTGAAGGGTCCACGGTCCACAGGATGAACAGTGGCTTTGAAGGGTCCACGGTCCACAGGATGAACAGCGACTTTGAAGGGTCCACGGTCCACAGGATCCGACTTTGAAGGGTCCACGGTCCACAGGATGAACAGAAGGGTCCACGGTCCAGGATGAACAGTGGCTTTGAAGGGTCCACGGCTGAACAGCGGCTTTTGAAGGGTCCACGGTGAAGGGTCCACGGTCCACAGGATGAACAGTGGCTTTGAAGGGTCCACGGTCCACAGGATGAACAGTGGCTTTGAAGGGTCCACGGTTGAACAGTGAAGGGTCCACGGTCCACAGGATGAACAGTGGCTTTGAAGGGTCCACGGTCCACAGGATGAACAGCGGCTTTGAAGGGTCCCACGGGATCCACAGGATGAACAGCGGCTTTGAAGGGTCCATGGTCCAGGATGAACAGTGGCTTTGAAGGGTCACGGCTTTTGAAGGGTCCACGGTCCACAGGATGAACAGTGGCTTTGAAGGGTCCACGGTCCACAGGATGAACAGTGGCTTTGAAGGGTCCACGGTCCACAGGATGAACAGCGGCTTTGAAGGGTCCACGGTCCACAGGATGAAGGGTCCACGGTCCACAGGATGAACAGTGGCTTTGAAGGGTCCACGGTCCACAGGATGAACAGTGGCTTTGAAGGGTCCACGGTCCACAGGATGAACAGTGGCTTTGAAGGGTCCACGGTCCACAGGATGAACAGTGGCTTTGAAGGGTCCACGGTCCACAGGATGAACAGTGGCTTTGAAGGGTCCACGGTCCACAGGATGAACAGTGGCTTTGAAGGGTCCACGGTCCACAGGATGAACAGTGGCTTTGAAGGGTCCACGGTCCACAGGATGAACAGCGGCTTTGAAGGGTCCACGGTCCACAGGATGAACAGCGGCTTTGAAGGGTCCACGGTCCACAGGATGAACAGCGGCTTTGAAGGGTCCACGGTCCATAGGATGAACAGTGGCTTGAATCACGTGGCTTTATTCACAGCCTCGTCACCAGCTTGTGAGATTACTTTGACATGAACGTTTCCTGGCAAATAAAGTTATTTGTCATGTTTATCAGAAATATATACGGTCTAAAATTGGCTTCAAATGCATTTTGTTAATATACAATTGGTATAGTGCTAATTGGAACATTAAGACATTAACTGAACCTGTACAAAGGAGTGCAGTGCTCTGGCTTCACAATGGTTAGATGGTACACAATTATGAGCCTGATTCATATGGAGCGTCACAGTCTCATTTTTAACAGCTGAACCATTTAACATGTAGAACATCGCCCCTCCTCAGAAACACCACAGCTTTAAACAGAAACACGAAGCAGAGGTGAGGAAAGGGGATACCTAGTCAGTTCCACAACTGAATGCATTCATCTGAAAATGATCCACCCTCCTCCTCTCCTCCCTGAAAAGTAACAACAACAAAAAATCTAACTTTAGGAGTCAGACAGGGTGAAGGTAGAGCCTCGTCAGTTTCTAGTGAAATAAAAAGGAGAAAGCCATGCTCTAGCTGTGCTAGTTGCCACAATACTAAATATGATATAGCATAACATGATATGTGATATTAATCACCTCCGGCACGGTGCTCTTAGGGATGTTTGCTGTGTCTGTATGACAGCCAGAGGTGGGGAGGGTGGGACTGGGATATATGAAATACTGCAGCTACCTTCTCTAAAGAAGCCGTGGATACCCAGGTCACAGAGATGTCAGAGTCTGCCTGCCTCAGCTCACGGGGAGAGCTGGTGTGTGTGTGTGTGTGTTTGTCCGTGCATGTGTGTGTTTGTCCGTGCATGTGTTTGTGTGTGTGTGTGTGTGTGTGCGTGCATGTGTGTATGTGTGGGGCAAATTGGGAACCACTCCAGCTTTGAGATGAGGGTGGGGGGTTAGAGAGAGAGAGAGAGAGAGAGAGAGAGAGAGAGAGAGAGAGAGAGAGAGAGAGAGAGAGAGAGAGAGAGAGAGAGAGAGAGAGAGAGAGAAAGAGAGAGAGAGATGCTAGAATCAGTTTGTCCCACTTCTAGGAGGTTGTAGTAGATAGCGCCTGTTCTGAATCAGTCCCCCGCTAGGAGGTAGTTGCTAGCTATCCAACTTCAGCTAAATCAGTCACGTCCAACATTGAACCTTAGAATGACAGGGACACTAGCTGCATTTTAGTTTGTTTGAGCAGTTTTTTCTATTGGCATTTACTTGGATTTGTCCATGAGGATTTTTATTTTTTAAATTTCACCTTGAGAACAAGTTCTCAATTACAACTGCGACCTGGCCAAGATAAAGCAAAGCAGTTCGACACAAACAACATCACAGAGTTACACATGGAGTAAACAAACATACAGTCAATAATACTGTAGAAAAAAAGAGGGGGAAAAAGTACATATACAGTGTGTGCAAATGAGGTAAGATAAGGGAGGTAAGGCAATAAAATAGGCCATAGTGGAGAGGTAATTACGATATAGCAATTAAACACTGGAGTGATAGATGTGCAGAAGATGAATGTGCAAGTAGAGATACTAGGAGCAAAATAAATAAATAAATACAGTATACAGTGGGTTTGTCGACGAGTATGAAGCGAGGGCCAGCCAACGAGAGCGTACAGGTCGCAGTGGTGGGTAGTATATGGGGCTTTGGTGAAAAAAGGGATGGCACTGTGATAGACTGCATCCAATTTGTTGAGTATAGTTGGAGGGGATTTTGTAAATGACATCGCCGAAGTCGAAGATCGGTAGGATAGTCCGTTTTACGAGGGTATGTTTGGAAGGCGATTCTAGATTTAATTTTGGATTGGCGATGCTTAATGTGGGTCTGGAAGGAGAGTTTACTGTCTAACCAGACACCTAGGTATTTGTAGTTGTCCACATATTCTAGGTCAGAACCGTCCAGTAGAAAGTGATGCTGGACAGGTGGGCAGGTGCAGGCAGCGATCGGTTGAAGAGCATGCATTTAGTTTTACTAGCATTTAAGAGCAATTGGAGGCCACGGAAGGAGAGTTGTACGGCATTAAAGCTTGTCTGGAGGTTTGTTAACACAGTGTCCAAAGAAGGGCCAGAAGTATACAGAATGGTGTCGTCTGCGTAGAGATGGATCAGAGAATCACCAGCAGCAAGAGCGAAATCATTGATGTATACAGAGAAGAGAGTTGATGATGTTGATGCGTGATTTCGACTGGCTCAGAGAAAGTTGTCTCGTCTCATCTGGGCACCGTTCACTCAATGTACGGTACTAGTGAGATCAAGATGTAAAAGTGAAAACATTGTCTGCAAGATCTGACAGGCAGACATCGAGCAGTTTTATATTAACCCCGAAGCTGTACCAAACTAAAGTTTGGAAGCAAGGAGAAATAATGTGCTGGTTGAGATCAATACAAGAGATGATTAGGACAGTAACATGAACATGATATACTGACGGAGGAGCAGTGATCATTAGAACTGTTAGCAGGCATAGGTGTGTCTGTGATGTGGCTTGGAGCACTGCTTGTCCAACCAGCATCCAGAATCCAAACGACAATAGCTCAATAGCTCTTTGTAATGGAAATAAATACACAACGTATGTGGACACCTGCTCGTCGAACATCTCATTCCAAAACCATGGGCATTAATATGAAGTTCTTCCACACCGATCTCAACAAACCATGTCTGTATGGACCTCACTTTTTCGCACAGGGTTATTGTCATGCTGAAACAGGAAAGGGCCTTCCCCAAACAGTCAAGTTCTTCCACACCGATCTCAACAAACCGTGTCTGTATGGACCTCACTTTGTGCACAGGGTTATTGTCATGCTGAAACAGGAAAGGGCCTTCCCCAAACAGTCAAGTTCTTCCACACCGATCTCAACAAACCGTGTCTGTATGGACCTCACTTTGTGCACAGGGTTATTGTCATGCTGAAACAGGAAAGGGCCTTCCCCAAACAGTCAAGTTCTTCCACACCGATCTCAACAAACCGTGTCTGTATGGACCTCACTTTGTGCACAGGGTTATTGTCATGCTGAAACAGGAAAGGGCCTTCCCCAAACTGTTGCCAAAAAGTCCCTTCAAAATGTTTGTAAATGGAGATTGTACGGCTGTGTGTAAATATTTTATTCACAAGCAACGGGTGTGGCTGAAATAGCCGAATCCACTTATTTCAAGGGGTGTCCACATACCTTTGCATATATAGTGTATGAGAAAGAGCATGGTCCGAGACTGGAATATATGTATACACTCTATATATACAAAAGTATGTGGACACCCCTTCAAATGAGTGGATTCGGCTATATCAGCCACACCTGTTGCGTGTGAATAAAATCGAGCACACAGCCATGCAATCTCCATGGACAAAACATGAAGAGCTATGACTTTCAACCCGGGCCAACTGTAAGTGCTGTTATTGTAAAATGGAAATGTCTTGGAGAAACAACGGCTCAACCGCAAAGTGGTAGGCCACACAAGCTCACAGAACGTGATCGCTGCTGAGCCGTTGTTGCTCCTAGACTTTTACATATCACAAAACAGCCCTTACAGCTGACCAGGGCAACACCAGCTGGTCAGACATTTG
Source organism: Oncorhynchus keta (assembly GCF_023373465.1). NCBI lineage: Eukaryota > Metazoa > Chordata > Actinopteri > Salmoniformes > Salmonidae > Oncorhynchus > Oncorhynchus keta. The sequence goes on from NC_068428.1 coordinate 38,150,045, forward strand.
ATGAACTGACTTTTTGGAAAGGTGGCATCCTATGATGGTGCCACGTTGACAACACAATACAACACCAGCCAGACACACGACACAACACAACACCAGCCAGCCTGCCAGCCAGCCAGCCTGACACACAACACAACACCAGCCAGACACACAACACCAGCCAGCCAGACACACAACACAAAACAACACCCGCCAGACACACCACAACACCAGCCAGACACACAACACAACACCAGCCAGACACACAACACAACACAACACCAGCCAGACACACAATACAACACCATCCAGACACACAACACAACACAACACAACACCAGCCAGACACACAATACAACACCAGCCAGACACACAATACAACACCAGCCGGCCAGACACACAACACAATACAACACCAACCAGACACACAACACAACACCAGCCAGACACACAATACAGTGTCAGAATCAGGTATTTAAGGTAAACTGAAGCTTCAGATCTTCAATGAAGGATCTGATTTCTACCGGCTGGTTGTCACTGACTTGCTGTTGTTGTTATCCCTTCATATTGACTGTAGAGAAAACTGTTCTCCCTCTGAAATATCTCAAAATTCAGTTTCATCCAAAGGTCAGGGGTCGTGAATGGTGGCATCACTGATACCATTCCGTGAGGTGTAACTCAGATCTCTCCCTAATCGACGAGGCAGAGGCTGTGTCCAATAGAAATGTAGACCTCAGCCAAGCGACCACAAACAGCTAACCCACAATATCATGCATCGCCAGTCCCGTCAAAACCCATAACACAGAACGCGAACCCTAAACCCCCAGCACACCTGCCACTGTCACCATCAACATCAATGAAGAAAGAAGCATGTGATAAAAAAATGAATAAATATATCCTACAGAACAGAATGATGTCCTCCCTGCCATCACACACATTGCAGCTGGAGGCGCACAGAGAAAATACACAAATTGTCAGATAGATAACAGACGAAATAATTAAAGAAGGAACAGTTGAATGGTTAAATCCCGCCTCTTTCATGAACATCAAAGAGTATTTGCTCTATAGCATCGGGGGGAGGGGGATTTCTTTTATCAACCCCCCCACATAACTATGGGCTTTTAATGAAGCTAAATTAGTCCAGGGCTATCACCACTGCATGGGAAGTTTAGCTAAATTCAATTTATTAAGGAAATGAGAAATAAGTAAGTTGGTGGAGAGAAAACATATTAATCAGGAGTCTCACTATGAACTACTACACTTACTGTGTGAATATAAAGCCCTTATGAAGCCCTTATGAAACTCTTATGAAGCCCTTATGAAGCACTTATGAAGTGTCATATGTCACGTATGACCACCCCCCCCCCCCCGCACCTACGCCCCCTACTGTGGCATCAAGATGTATTCATGTTTCTATAAATTATACATATTATTTCTCGGTTTTCTAATCAAAATTCAAATGACAGCAGTTTTGAATTGTTGCTCATGATTACAGTATGGTTTCTTGTCACCATGTGGTAAGTCAAATTAACCATCCAATATATGATCTGGTATCTCCAGAAAGCATATGCAGCCTAATTTGCAGTGGGAGGCACATGGATGTCAGTGCGATGTCAATGGGATGTCCG
>NC_068428.1:38159148-38226351 GCF_023373465.1 Oncorhynchus keta
ATAACAATTTGTTCTTACTTTAACTGACTTGCCTAGTTAAATAAAGTTAAAATACATTTTAAAATAAATAAAACATATATTTTTCTAAGATAGTATATACATATTCTTGAGATGTCACAAGTATCTGAGAGAAACATTGGGATCGTGATTTATTCACCTAAAATATTCACTATGTGCCAGGTTTCAGAACTATTGCCAAGATAAGTAGCAATAATGTGACTTGAGTCTGAAACTCAGACCGCCACATCTCACATGGCATGGATAAGCAGTAGAAAAGTGCACTAGAGAATCGGAATATGAGTAACAGACAGTAGGGAATGGGACTGTCTGTGTCTGTGTCTAGGAAACTGTGGCGCCATGGTGACTAAGCTCCTTAGACAGACAGACAGACAGACAGACAGACAGACAGACAGACAGACAGACAGACAGACAGACAGACAGACAGACAGACAGACAGACAGACAGACAGACAGACAGACAGACAGACAGACAGACAGACATTCAGTCTTTGTCAGACAGACCTCACATACAAAGTATTGGTTGACAGAGCACAGAACAAAGAACCAACACAAGAGACAGTCAGTATGATCTCATGCAGCCCTATTCAAAAGCCGCTGTCTGTACTGCAGGTATCCAAGATGATAACTTGCAGACAAAGAGCTAAAAGCTCAAAAGCACAACTTGATGCACATTATCCAATGTACCCTGATACCCTGCTATGTGCCTGTTGGTATCAGTGACTGTGCCTTTCTCTCCCTCCCTCTTTGTGCCTTTATAACATTCAGACCGTGACTTTGAGAAAAGCCTACATTAATCACCCATATAAAGTGACATTTATCACTGGTATAAAGTGACATTTATCACTGGTATAAAGTGACATTCATCACCCATATAAAGTGACATTTATCACCGGTATTAAGTTACATTTATCACTGGTATGAAGTGACATTTATCACCCATATAAAGTGACATTTATCACCCATATCAAGTGACATTCATCACCCATATAAAGTTACTTTTATCACCCATATAAAGTGACATTTATCACTGGTATAAAGTGACATTTATCACCCATATAAAGTGACATTCATCACCCCTGTAAAGTGACATTTATCACCCCTGTAAAGTGACATTTATCACCCCTGTAAAGTGACATTCATCACCCCTGTAAAGTGACATTTATCACCCATATAAAGTGACATTCATCACCCATATAAAGTGACATTCATCACCCATATAAAGTGACATTTATCACCCATGTAAATTGACATTCATCACCCATATAAAGTGACATTCATCACCCATATAAAGAGACATTCATCACCCATATAAAGTTACATTTATCACTGGTATAAAGTGACATTTATCACCCATGTAAAGTGACATTCATCACCCATATAAAGTGACATTCATCACCCATATAAAGTGACATTCATCACCCATATAAAGTGACATTCATCACCCATATAAAGTGACATTCATCACCCATATAAAGTGACATTCATCACCCATATAAAGTGACATTCATCACCCATATAAAGTGACATTTATCACCCATATAAAGTGACATTCATCACCCATATAAAGTGACATTTATCACTGGTATAAAGTGACATTCATATAAAGTGACATTTATCACCCATTAAAGTGACATTTATCACTGGTATAGCTTTCAAGTGACCATATAAAGTGACATTCATCACCCATATAAAGTGACATTTATCACTGGTATAAAGTGACATTCATCACCCATATAAAGTGACATTCATCACCCATATAAAGTGACATTTATCACTGGTATAAAGTGACATTTATCACCCATATAAAGTGACATTCATCACCCATATAAAGTGACATTCATCACCCATATAAAGTGACATTCATCACCCATATAAAGTGACATTTATCACCCATATAAAGTGACATTTATCACCGGTATTTGTATGCTAGATTCCACCTTGGCTTCATCTGCCATTTGCACCAAAGAGGGGACAGATGTAGTGTGTAGTGAGGGGGAGATGACCTAACCCTATCTCACCTCCTGTCTCGTCCATGCTGTGAAGACATCTCATAACATCAGATATAACCTCTTGTTATAAGTCCCAGTAAATGCAGTGCAACCGCGACACCAATGTTATGTGTTCAACCCATTGTTCTGCCAAGGAAATCAAGTAAGGAAACCGGTACCCCCTGTATATAACCTCCACATTGACTCTGTACTGGTACTCCCTGTATATAACCTCCACATTGACTCTGTACCGGTACTCCCTGTATATAACCTCCACATTGACTCTGTACCGGTACCCCCTGTATATAGCCTCCACATTGACTCTGTAACGGTACTCCCTGTATATAGCCTCCACATTGACTCTAATATATAATAATAAATAATAATATATGCCATTTAGCAGACGCTTTTATCCAAAGCGACTTACAGTCATGTGTGCATACATTCTACGTATGGGTGGTCCCGGGAATCGAACCCACTACCCTGGCGTTACAAGCGCCATGCTCTACCAACTGAGCTACAGAAGGACCACTGGTACCCCCTGTATATAGCCTCCACATTGACTCCCTGTATATAGCCCACATTGACTCCCCTGTACACATATAGCCTCCCACATTGACTCTGTACCGTACCCCCTGTATATAGCCTCCACATTGACTCTGTACCGTACCCTGTATATAGCCTCCACATTGACTCTGTACCGGTACCCCTGTATATAGCCTCCACATTGACTCTGTACCGGTACCCCTGTATATAGCCTCCACATTGACTCTGTACCTCCACATTGGTACCCCCCCTGTATATAGCCTCCACATTGACTCTGTACCGGTACCCTGTATATAGCCTCCACATTGACTCTGTACCGGTACCCCCTGTACCGTACCCCCTGTATATAGCCTCCACATTGACTGACTCTGTACCGGTACCCCCCCTGTATATAGCCTCTCCACATTGACTCTGTACCGGTACCCCTGTATATAGCCTCCACATTGACTCTGTACCGGTACCCCTGTATATAGCCTCCACATTGACTCTGTACCGGTACCCTGTATATAGCCTCCACATTGACTCTGTACCTCCACATTGACTCTGTACCCCCTGTATATAGCCTCCACATTGACTCTGTATACTGTACCGACTCTGTACCCCCCCTGTATATAGCCTCCACATTGACTCTGTACCGGTACCCCTGTATATAGCCTCCACATTGACTCTGTACCGGTACCCCCTGTATATAGCCTCCACATTGACTCTGTACCGGTACCCCCTGTATATAGCCTCCACATTGACTCTGTACCGGTACCCCTGTATATAGCCTCCACATTGACTCTGTACCGGTACCCCTGTATATAGCCTCCACATTGACTCTGTACCTACCCCACTGTATATAGCCTCCACATTGACTCTGTACCGGTACCCCTGTATATAGCCTCCACATTGACTCTGTACCGGTACCCCCTGTATATAGCCTCTCAATGACTCTGTACCGGTACCCCCTGTATATAGCCTCCACATTGACTCTGTACCGGTACCCCTGTATATAGCCTCCACATTGACTCTGTACCGGTACCCCCTGTATATAGCCCCCCTGTATATAGCCTCCACATTGACTCTGTACCGGTACCCCCTGTATATAGCCTCCACATTGACTCTGTACCGGTACCCCCTGTATATAGCCTCCACATTGACCTCCTCCACATTGACTCTGTACCGGTACCCCTGTATATAGCCTCCACATTGACTCTGTACCGGTACCCCTGTATATAGCCTCCACATTGACTCTGTACTGTATATAACCTCCACATTGACTCTGTACCGGTACCCCCTGTATATGGCCTCCACATTGACTCTGTACCGGTACCCCCTGTATATAGCCTCCACATTGACTCTGTACCGGTACCCCCTGTATATAGCCTCCACATTGACTCTGTACCGGTACCCTCTGTATATAGCCTTGTTTACTGTTATTTTTTTGTTGCTCTTAAATTATTATTATTATTTTTATTTTTTTTCTTATTTAAAAAATATTTTCTTAACACTTGATTGGATTTGATTTAGTTTTGCTCAAGTATGACAATCAGGTACTTTTCCCACCACTGGTAACATGGATAACATTGCAAAGTAGCTGTGCTATGAAAAAAGGAAGATCCCTGTTGTCTGCTCTTTTACTCAAACTCACACACACACACACACACACACACACACACACACACACACACACACACACACACACACACACACACACACACACACACACACACACACACACACACACACACACACACACACACACACACAGATATATCCCCCCATAGCTGCCCACACAATCATCCACATCAGGGGCCACACAGCAACATGGCCAGGGGCCAACCACAGCAACATGGCCAGGGGCCACACAGTAACATGGCCAGGGGCCACACAGTAACATGGTCAGGGGCCACACAGCAACATGGCCAGGGGCCAACACGGTCAGGGGCCACACAGTAACATGGTCAGGGGCCAACACGGTCAGGGGCCACACAGCAACATGGTCATGGGCCAACACGGTCAGGGGCCACACAGCAACATGGTCATGGGCCAACCACAGCAACATGGCCAGGGGCCACACAGCAACATGGTCAGGGGCCAACACGGTCAGGGGCCACACAGCAACATGGTCATGGGCCAACCACAGCAACATGGCCAGGGGCCACACAGCAACATGGCCAGGGGCCAACAACAGCAACATGGTCAGGGGCCAACCACAGCAACATGGTCAGGGGCCAACACGGTCAGGGGCCACACAGCAACATGGTCAGGGGCCACACAGCAACATGGTCATGGGCCAACCACAGCAACATGGTCAGGGGCCAACCACAGCAACATGGCCAGGGGCCACACAGCAACATGGCCAGGGGCCAACCACAGCAACATGGTCAGGGGCCAACCACAGCAACATGGTCAGGGGCCAACCACAGCAACATGGTCAGGGGCCACAGTAACATGGTCAGGGGCCACACAGCAACATGGTCAGGGGCCAACACGGTCAGGGGCCACAGCAACATGGTCAGGGGCTAACCACAGCAACATGGTCAGGGGCCAACCACAGCAACATGGCCAGGGGCCACACAGCAACATGGTCAGGGGCCAGGGGGGCCACACCACAGCAACATGGTCAGGGGCCACACAGCAACATGGTCAGGGGCCAACACGGTCAGGGGCCACACAGCAACATGGTCAGGGGCCAACCACAGCAACATGGTCAGGGGCCACACACGGTCAGGGGCCACACAGCAACATGGTCAGGGGCCAACCAGGGCCAGCAACATGGTCAGGGGCCAACCACAGCAACATGGCTCCACACAGCAACATGGTCAGGGCAACACAGCAACATGGTCAGGGGCCAACCACAGCAACATGGTCAGGGGCCAACCACAGCAACATGGTCAGGGGCCAACCACAGCAACATGGTCAGGGGCCAACCACAGCAACATGGTCAGGGGCCAACCACAGTAACATGGTCAGGGGCCAACCACAGTAACATGGCCTGGGGCCACACAGTAACATGGTCAGGGGCCAACACGGTCAGGGGCCACACAGCAACATGGTCAGGGGCTAACCACAGCAACATGGCCAGGGGCCAACCACAGCAACATGGCTAGGGGCCACACAGCAACATGGTCAGGGGCCAGCACGGTAACATGGCCAGGGGCCACACAGTAACATGGCCAGGGGCCACACAGTAACATGGTCAGGGGCCACACAGCAACATGGTCAGGGGCCAACACGGTCAGGGGCCAACATGGCCAGGGGCCACACAGCTAACATGGCCAGGGGCCACACAGTAACATGGTCAGGGGCCACACAGCAACATGGTCAGGGGCCAACATGGTCAGGGGCCACACAGCAACATGGTCAGGGGCCAACCACAGCAACATGGCTAGGGGCCACACAGCAACATGGTCAGGGGCCAACCACAGCAACATGGTCAGGGGCCAACCACAGCAACATGGCCAGGGGCCAACCACAGCAACATGGTCAGGGGCCAACCACAGCAACATGGTCAGGGGCCAACCACAGTAACATGGTCAGGGGCCAACCACAGCAACATGGTCAGGGGCCAACCACAGCAACATGGTCAGGGGCCAACCACAGCAACATGGCCAGGGGCCACACAGCAACATGGTCAGGGGCCAACCACAGCAACATGGCCAGGGGCCAACCACAGCAACATGGCCAGGGGCCAACCACAGCAACATGGTCAGGGGCCAACCACAGCAACATGGTCAGGGGCCAACCACAGTAACATGGTCAGGGGCCAACTACAGTAACATGGTTAGGGTCCACACAGTAACATGGTCAGGGGCCACACAGCAACATGGTCAGGGGCCAACCACAGTAACATGGACACCAGCTCAATTAGTGGGGCCGGGACGATACCAGCATCGCTATATTTTTTTCCATGGCAAAAATGAAAACACAAAGCTGTTCAAATTCTTTGTTCCTTTAAAAACCTGCTGTATGCAACATATGGAGTACCGGAGCTTGGAAAATAAGACTCTGGAAGACATCATAATGATGTTTATATCACACTGTTTTCCTAAAGAAACTAAAAATGGTTTGTGTTTTGTTTCCTCTATACTGGTATCGTCCCGGCCCTGGGAATGAGGCCGACAGGCACACACAATATTAATTACCCCCCCAGCCATGATTGTATCTAACTCCTCACGCATGTTTTATTAACATAACTCTTATCACTCTCTCTCCGTAGGGTGGATGATGAATGAAAGAACAGGGTGTATGGAGTGAGTCTGTGTGTGTGTGTGTGTGTGTGTGTGTGTGTGTGTGTGTGTGTGTACGTGTGTGTGTGTGTGTGTGTGTGTGTGTGTGTGTGTGTGTGTGTGTGTGTGTGTGTGTGTGTGTGTGTGTGTGTGTGTGTGTGTGTGTGTGTGTGTGTGTGTGTGTGTGTGTGTGTGTGCGTGTGTGCGCGTGCGTTTACTGCTGAATTCCATGGCTCCTAGTGATTCATCATGTGTGTGTAAAAGTGTGTGTATGTACTGGTAACCAGAATGTGAGCATTTATACCTATACAAATCAGGTTGAGGCCCCCATCAGATCCTAGCACTGTGGGAGATCTGATCACTGTGAACAACGAGAGAAGTCACGGCCCACTCTGCCTGGTCCTCCTAAAGGTGTGATGAAAATAGCTGATCGCATCAGCACAGTCTGTCCTGACCAGCCCTATTAATGCAGCACAGTCTGTCCTGACCTGCCTTATTAATGCAGCACAGTCTGCCCTGACCAGCCTTATTAATGAAGCACAGTCTGCCCTGACCAGCCTTATTAATGCAGCACAGTCTGTCCTGACCTGCCTTATTAATGCAGCACAGTCTGACGTGACCAGCCTTATTAATGAAGCACAGTCTGCCCTGACCAGCCTTATTAATGCAGCACAGTCTGTCCTGACCAGCCATACTAATGAAGCACAGTCTGACCTGACCAGCCTTATTAATGAAGCACAGTCTGCCCTGACCTGCCTTATTAATGCAGCACAGTCTGCCCTGACCAGCCTTATTAATGAAGCACAGTCTGCCCTGACCAGCCTTATTAATGCAGCACAGGATGCCCTGACCAGCCTTATTAATGCAGCACAGTCTGCCCTGACCAGCCTTATTAATGCAGCACAGGATGCCCTGACCAGCCTTATTAATGCAGCACAGTCTGCCCTGACCAGCCTTATTAATGAAGCACAGTCTGCCTTGACCAGCCTTATTAATGCAGCACAGTCTGCCCTGACCAGCCTTATTAATGCAGCACAGGATGCCCTGACCTGCCTTATTAATGCAGCACAGTCTGCCCTGACCAGCCTTATTAATGAAGCACAGTCTGCCCTGACCAGCCTTATTAATGCAGCACAGGATGCCATGACCAGCCTTATTAATGCAGCACAGTCTGCCCTGACCAGCCTTATTAATGCAGCACAGGATGCCCTGACCAGCCTTATTAATGCAGCACAGTCTGCCCTGACCAGCCTTATTAATGAAGCACAGTCTGCCCTGACCAGCCTTATTAATGCAGCACACGATGCCCTGACCTGCCTTATTAATGCAGCACAGTCTGTCCTGACCTGCCTTATTAATGCAGCACAGTCTGCCCTGACCTGCCTTATTAATGAAGCACAGTCTGCCCTGACCAGCCTTATTAATGCAGCACAGTCTGCCCTGACCAGCCTTATTAATGCAGCACACGATGCCCTGACCTGCCTTATTAATGCAGCACAGTCTGTCCTGACCTGCCTTATTAATGCAGCACAGGATGCCCTGACCTGCCTTATTAATGCAGCACAGTCTGCCCTGACCAGCCTTATTAATGCAGCACAGTCTGCCCTGACCTGCCTTATTAATGAAGCACAGTCTGCCCTGACCAGCCCTATTAATGAAGCACAGTCTGCCCTGACCAGCCCTATTAATGCAGCACAGTCTGCCCTGACCTGCCTTATTAATGAAGCACAGTCTGCCCTGACCTGCCTTATTAATGAAGCACAGTCTGCCCTGACCAGTCTTATTAATGAAGCACAGTCTGCCCTGACCAGCCCTATTAATGCAGCACAGTCTGCCCTGACCTGCCTTATTAATGAAGCACAGTCTGCCCTGACCAGCCTTATTAATGAAGCACAGTCTGCCCTGACCTGCCTTATTAATGAAGCACAGTCTGCCCTGACCAGCCTTATTAATGAAGCACAGTCTGCCCTGACCTGCCTTATTAATGAAGCACAGTCTGCCCTGACCAGCCCTATTAATGCAGCACAGTCTGCCCTGACCAGCCTTATTAATGCAGCACAGTCTGCCCTGACCTGCCTTATTAATGAAGCACAGTCTGCCCTGACCTGCCTTATTAATGAAGCACAGTCTGCCCTGACCAGCCTTATTAATGAAGCACAGTCTGCCCTGACCAGCCTTATTAATGCAGCACAGTCTGCCCTGACCTGCCTTATTAATGCAGCACAGTCTGCCCTGACCAGCCTTATTAATGAAGCACAGTCTGCCCTGACCTGCCTTATTAATGAAGCACAGTCTGCCCTGACCAGCCTTATTAATGAAGCACAGTCTGCCCTGACCAGCCTTATTAATGCAGCACAGTCTGCCCCTGACCTGCCTTATTAATGCAGCACAGTCTGCCCTGACCAGCCTATTAATGCAGCACAGTCTGCCCCTTGACCAGCCTTATTAATGCAGCACAGTCTGCCCTGACCAGCCTTATTAATGCAGCACAGGATGCCCTGACCAGCCTATTAATGCAGCACAGTCTGCCCTGACCAGCCCTATTAATGCAGCACAGTCTGCCCTGACCTGCCTTATTAATGCAGCACAGTCTGCCCTGACCTGCCTTATTAATGAAGCACAGTCTGCCCTGACCTGCCTTATTAATGAAGCACAGTCTGCCCTGACCAGCCTTATTAATGAAGCACAGTCTGCCCTGACCTGCCTTATTAATGAAGCACAGTCTGCCCTGACCAGCCCTATTAATGCAGCACAGTCTGCCCTGACCAGCCTTATTAATGCAGCACAGTCTGCCCTGACCTGCCTTATTAATGAAGCACAGTCTGCCCTGACCTGCCTTATTAATGAAGCACAGTCTGCCCTGACCAGCCTTATTAATGAAGCACAGTCTGCCCTGACCAGCCTTATTAATGCAGCACAGGATGCCCTGACCTGCCTTATTAATGCAGCACAGTCTGCCCTGACCAGCCTTATTAATGAAGCACAGTCTGCCCTGACCTGCCTTATTAATGAAGCACAGTCTGCCCTGACCAGCCTTATTAATGAAGCACAGTCTGCCCTGACCAGCCTTATTAATGCAGCACAGGCTGCCCTGACCTGCCTTATTAATGCAGCACAGTCTGCCCTGACCAGCCCTATTAATGCAGCACAGTCTGCCCTGACCAGCCTTATTAATGCAGCACAGTCTGCCCTGACCAGCCTTATTAATGCAGCACAGGATGCCCTGACCAGCCCTATTAATGAAGCACAGTCTGCCCTGACCAGCCCTATTAATGCAGCACAGGATGCCCTGACCAGCCTTATTAATGCAGCACAGTCTGCCCTGACCAGCCTTATTAATGCAGCACAGTCTGCCCTGACCAGCCCTATTAATGCAGCACAGTCTGCCCTGACCAGCCTTATTAATGCAGCACAGTCTGCCCTGACCAGCCCTATTAATGCAGCACAGTCTGCCCTGACCAGCCTTATTAATGCAGCACAGGATGCCCTGACCAGCCTTATTAATGCAGCACAGGATGTGATTTAAAAAACCAACAACAACAACCCAGTGTGCCCTTACCAACCCCTCTTAGTAAAGACTCAACTGTGGAACTCTAACATTGTTTAGAATGACAGACTTTTAGAACCTGGTAATAGTGTGCTAGCTACTGTGTGTGTCTTCCTCTTCCTCTTATCATCTCTGCCTGCCACGGGGTACAGGGTATCAACCTGTGTAATACAGGTTGTACTGAAGGAGTGTGCCAGTACCTGTGGGGGAGATGCAAAATACATGCAGATTTCAAAGGAAGGTATAACGTAGCAGTGTAACCAGCTCCAAGAGAAACCTCAACATTGCACCCCAAGCTATATAGCCAACCCCAAGAGAAACTTATAACTGCACCCCAAGGGTAGCTACAGCATCTATCATGTGAGTTAGGCATAATCCTATGTAATCCTACATTTAATTTCCATTAAAATACACTGTTTAGAAAGATAATATAATGCTTATTGAATGTAATTACTGGCAAAGTTGTTGATTTGTCATGTTGACATTTCAGCTCAGTTTGGATTGTAGACTATTCCAGTGAGAAGTATGATTAAATAACAACTATGAGGAAAATATACTGAATCCATGTTTGACAAGATCATTGATATCAAAAATAATACTTTATGCTTATTTTCCTGAATTATAAGTTTTCTATATTTTAATTTATGTCATACAGCCTGGTGATGTTGTCTATGTGCTGTGTCGCAGAGATGTGATTTATTGTGTCTAATAAGATTAGAAGGTCACACACACATGCACGCTCACACACACACACACACACACACACACACACACACACACACACACACACACACACACACACACACACACACACACACACACACACACACACACACACACACACACACACACACACACACACACACACACATCCACAAAATAAGGTGAAGTTATTGTCAGGACAATCCATCTGCATTTGGTTTTAATACAACTAACATGTAGCACATAACTGATGTCACATTCCATCTGTATTCTATATTCTGCATTCAATATTCTGCAAGCGTCATTATGTTGGGATAGAGATAGCAGCAGATGATATGTGGATGATTTGATGCTGTCAGTTCCATGTATTAAACAGATCCCTTTGTGCCTTATGGACCTTTCCTCGGTACGTCCCCATGTGATTATCTATCTCTTCTGTCAGTCTTATTCGTCTGAAATTCCATGAGCAGAATACCGTAGTGGAATTCAGAACACACGTGGTGATAGGAGAGAGAGAGAGAGAGAGAGAGAGAGAGAGAGAGAGAGAGAGAGAGAGAGAGAGAGAGAGAGAGAGAGAGAGAGAGAGAGAGAGAGAGAGAGAGAGAGACAGAGACGGCTAAGACAACACAGCCACTTGATGATGAAAGATCTACAAATCTTTAATCATCATCATCGGGGGAGATGGTGGCAAAAAACATGGGAGATATACAGTACATTGACATTTGAGTTGGACTTCCTCTTCGGCTGACAGCTCAGACAGAACCCTACTCCGGAAAAAATTAACATGATGAGATCTCCGCTAAGTTTAAAGAAATGTACTAGCAGATGGGTGCCCGTAACATAAGTCCATTACTTATATGGCTTGTTCCGTGTGCATGGGAAAGCTCTAGACTCTAGAGGTTGAGTCTGGGATGTACCAGTAGCATGGCAAAGCTCTAGACTCTAGAGGTTGAGTCTGGGATGTACCAGTAGCATGGCAGAGCTCTAGACACAAAGAGGTTGAGTCTGGGATGTACCAATAGCATGGCAGAGCTCTAGACGCACAGAGGTTGAGTCTGGGATGTACCAGTAGCATGGGAAAGCTCTAGACTCTAGAGGTTGAGTCTGGGATGTACCAGTAGCATGGGAAAGCTCTAGACTCTAGAGGTTGAGTCTGGGATGTACCGATAGCATGGCAGAGCTCTAGACACACAGAGGTTGAGTCTGGGATGTACCAATAGCATGGCAGAGCTCTAGACGCACAGAGGTTGAGTCTGGGATGTACCAATAGCATGGGAAAGCTCTAGACTCTAGAGGTTGAGTCTGGGATGTACCAGTAGCATGGCAGAGCTCTAGACACACAGAGGTTGAGTCTGGGATGTACCAGTAGCATGGCAGAGCTCTAGACGCACAGAGGTTGAGTCTGGGATGTACCAATAGCATGGGAAAGCTCTAGACTCTAGAGGTTGAGTCTGGGATGTACCGATAGCATGGCAGAGCTCTAGACACACAGAGGTTGAGTCTGGGATGTACCAATAGCATGGCAGAGCTCTAGACGCACAGAGGTTGAGTCTGGGATGTACCAGTAGCATGGGAAAGCTCTAGACTCTAGAGGTTGAGTCTGGGATGTACCAGTAGCATGGCAGAGCTCTAGACACACAGAGGTTGAGTCTGGGATGTACCGATAGCATGGCAGAGCTCTAGACACACAGAGGTTGAGTCTGGGATGTACCAATAGCATGGGAGAGCTCTAGACACACAGAGGTTGAGTCTGGGATGTACCAATAGCATGGGAGAGCTCTAGACGCACAGAGGTTGAGTCTGGGATGTACCAATAGCATGGGAGAGCTCTAGACGCACAGAGGTTGAGTCTGGGATGTACCAATAGCATGGGAGAGCTCTAGACACACAGAGGTTGAGTCTGGGATGTACCAATAGCATGGGAGAGCTCTAGACACACAGAGGTTGAGTCTGGGATGTACCAATAGCATGGGAGAGCTCTAGACGCACAGAGGTTGAGTCTGGGATGTACCAATAGCATGGCAGAGCTCTAGACGCACAGAGGTTGAGTCTGGGATGTACCAATAGCATGGGAGAGCTCTAGACACACAGAGGTTGAGTCTGGGATGTACCAATAGCATGGGAGAGCTCTAGACGCACAGAGGTTGAGTCTGGGATGTACCAATAGCATGGCAGAGCTCTAGACGCACAGAGGTTGAGTCTGGGATGTACCAATAGCATGGGAAAGCTCTAGACACACAGAGGTTGAGTCTGGGATGTACTAGTAGCATGGGAAAGCTCTAGACACACAGAGGTTGAGTCTGGGATGTACTAGTAGCATGGGAAAGCTCTAGACACACAGAGCTTGAGTCTGGGATGTACTAGTAGCATGGGAAAGCTCTAGACACACAGAGGTTGAGTCTGGGATGAAGCAGTAGCATGGGAAAGCTCTAGACACACAGAGGTTGAGTCTGGGATGTACCAGTAGCATGGGAAAGCTCTAGACACACAGAGGTTGAGTCTGGGATGTACTAGTAGCATGGGAAAGCTCTAGACACACAGAGGTTGAGTCTGGGATGTACCAGTAGCATGGGAAAGCTCTAGACACACAGAGGTTGAGTCTGGGATGTACCCGTAGCATGGGAAAGCTCTAGACTCTAGAGGTTGAGTCTGGGATGTACCAATAGCATGGGAGAGCTCTAGACGCACAGAGGTTGAGTCTGGGATGTACCAGTAGCATGGGAAAGCTCTAGACACACAGAGGTTGAGCCTGGGATGTACCAGTAGCATGGGAAAGCTCTAGACTCTAGAGGTTGAGTCTGGGATGTACCAGTAGCATAGGAGAGCTCTAGACGCACAGAGGTTGAGTCTGGGATGTACCAATAGCATGGGAATGCTCTAGACACACAGAGGTTGAGTCTGGGATGTACTAGTAGCATGGGAAAGCTCTAGACACACAGAGGTTGAGTCTGGGATGTACTAGTAGCATGGGAAAGCTCTAGACACACAGAGCTTGAGTCTGGGATGTACTAGTAGCATGGGAAAGCTCTAGACACACAGAGGTTGAGTCTGGGATGAAGCAGTAGCATGGGAAAGCTCTAGACACACAGAGGTTGAGTCTGGGATGTACCAGTAGCATGGGAAAGCTCTAGACACACAGAGGTTGAGTCTGGGATGTACTAGTAGCATGGGAAAGCTCTAGACACACAGAGGTTGAGTCTGGGATGTACCAGTAGCATGGGAAAGCTCTAGACACACAGAGGTTGAGTCTGGGATGTACCCGTAGCATGGGAAAGCTCTAGACTCTAGAGGTTGAGTCTGGGATGTACCAATAGCATGGGAGAGCTCTAGACGCACAGAGGTTGAGTCTGGGATGTACCAGTAGCATGGGAAAGCTCTAGACACACAGAGGTTGAGCCTGGGATGTACCAGTAGCATGGGAAAGCTCTAGACTCTAGAGGTTGAGTCTGGGATGTACCAGTAGCATGGGAGAGCTCTAGACGCACAGAGGTTGAGTCTGGGATGTACCAATAGCATGGGAATGCTCTAGACACACAGAGGTTGAGTCTGGGATGTACTAGTAGCATGGCAAAGCTCTAGACACACAGAGGTTGAGTCTGGGATGTACTAGTAGCATGGGAAAGCTCTAGACACACAGAGCTTGAGTCTGGGATGTACTAGTAGCATGGGAAAGCTCTAGACACACAGAGGTTGAGTCTGGGATGAAGCAGTAGCATGGGAAAGCTCTAGACACACAGAGGTTGAGTCTGGGATGTACCAGTAGCATGGGAAAGCTCTAGACACACAGAGGTTGAGTCTGGGATGTACTAGTAGCATGGGAAAGCTCTAGACACACAGAGGTTGAGTCTGGGATGTACCAGTAGCATGGGAAAGCTCTAGACACACAGAGGTTAAGTCTGGGATGTACCCGTAGCATGGGAAAGCTCTAGACTCTAGAGGTTGAGTCTGGGATGTACCAATAGCATGGGAGAGCTCTAGACGCACAGAGGTTGAGTCTGGGATGTACCAGTAGCATGGGAAAGCTCTAGACACACAAAGGTTGAGCCTGGGATGTACCAGTAGCATGGGAAAGCTCTAGACTCTAGAGGTTGAGTCTGGGATGTACCAGTAGCATGGGAAAGCTCTAGACTCTAGAGGTTGAGTCTGGGATGTACCAATAGCATGGGAAAGCTCTAGACACACAGAGGTTGAGTCTGGGATGTACCAGTAGCATGGGAAAGCTCTAGACTCTAGAGGTTGAGTCTGGGATGTACCAGTAGCATGGGAAAGCTCTAGACACACAGAGGTTGAGTCTGGGATGTACCAGTAGCATGGGAAAGCTCTAGACTCTAGAGGTTGAGTCTGGGATGTACCAGTAGCATGGGAAAGCTCTAGACTCTAGAGGTTGAGTCTGGGATGTACCAGTAGCATGGGAATGCTCTAGACTCTAGAGGTTGAGTCTGGGATGTACCAATAGCATGGGAAAGCTCTAGACACACAGAGGTTGAGTCTGGGATGTACCAGTAGCATGGGAAAGCTCTAGACTCTAGAGGTTGAGTCTGGGATGTACCAATAGCATGGGAAAGCTCTAGACACACAGAGGTTGAGTCCGGGATGTACCAGTAGCATGGGAAAGCTCTAGACTCTAGAGGTTGAGTCTGGGATGTACCAGTAGCATGGGAAAGCTCTAGACTCTAGAGGTTGAGTCTGGGATGTACCAGTAGCATGGGAATGCTCTAGACTCTAGAGGTTGAGTCTGGGATGTACCAATAGCATGGGAAAGCTCTAGACTCTAGAGGTTGAGTCTGGGATGTACCAATACTGGAGACAACTGCTATATATATATATATATATATATATATATATATATATATATATATATATATATATATATATATATATATATATATATATATAAAAACCTCCAGATTGTAATGTCAGTCCATTTACCGTCTCTCTCAATTCAATTCAAAGGGCTTTAATTTACATAGGAATTGTATGTTTACATTGCCAAAGCAAGTGAAATGGATAAACAAGGGTGAAATAAACAATAAAAAGTGAACAGTAAATATATCATTCACACAAGTTCCAAATAATAGAGACATTTCAAATGTCACATCATGTCTATCTATGTACAGTGTTGTAACGATGTGCAAATAGTTAAAGGAAAAAGGGGAGAATAAGTAAAGATAAATATAGGTTGTATTTACAATGGTGTTTGTTCTTCACTGGTTGAACTTTTCTTATGGCAAAATTTCACAAATCTTGCTGCTGTGATGTCACACTGTGGTATTTCACTTTGGTATATTGAGTTGATCAAAATTGTTTTTTTTGTGGGTCTGTGGAATCTGAGGGAAATATGTATTTCTAAAATGGTCATACATTTGGCAGGAGGTTAGGAAGTGCATTTCAGTTTCCACCTCATTTATTCCTCTGTGTCCCCATCTCTGTGCTCAGAGCATGCTGTAGGCTCATATCACATCACATGACAGCTGTGTTGCAGCTGATACTGAGGACATGGAGCACACGGAGCACACTGAGGACACTGAGGATACAGAGGATAGTGAGGACCCTGAGAATACAGAGGATACAGAGAATACAGAGGATACAGAAGATACAGAGGATAGTGAGGACACTGAGAATACAGAGGATACAGAGGATAGTGAGGATAGTGAGGGCACTGAGGACACTGAGAATACAGAGGATACAGAGGATACAGAGGATACAGAAGATACAGAGGATAGTGAGGACACTGAGGACACTGAGGTAACAGAGGATACAGAGGATACAGAGGATACAGAGGATAGTGAGGACACTGAGGACACTGAGGTAACAGAGGATACAGAGGATACAGAGGATACAAAGGATAGTGAGGACACTGAGGACACTGAGAATACAGAGGATACAGAGGATACAGAGGATACAGAGGATAGTGAGGACACTGAGGACACTGAGAATACAGAGGATACAGAGGATAGTGAGGATAGTGAGGGCACTGAGGACACTGAGAATACAGAGGATACAGAGAATACAGAGGATACAGAAGATACAGAGGATAGTGAGGACACTGAGGACACTGAGAATACAGAGGATACAGAGGATACAGAGGATAGTGAGGACACTGAGGACACTGAGAATACAGAGGATACAGAGGATAGTGAGGATAGTGAGGGCACTGAGGACACTGAGAATACAGAGGATACAGAGAATACAGAGGATACAGAAGATACAGAGGATAGTGAGGACACTGAGAATACAGAGGATACAGAGGATAGTGAGGATACAGAGGATACAGAGGATAGTGAGGACACTGAGGATACAGAGGATAGTGAGGACACTGAGGACACTGAGAATACAGAGGATACAGAGGATACAGAGGATACAGATGATAGTGAGGACACTGAGGACACTGAGAATACAGAGGATACAGAGGATACAGAGGATAGTGAGGACACTGAGGATACAGAGGATAGTGAGGACACTGAGGACACTGAGAATACAGAGGATACAGAGGATACACAGGATAGTGAGGGCACTGAGGACACTGAGAATACAGAGGATACAGAGGATACAGAGAATACAGAGGATAGTGAGGACACTGAGGACACTGAGAATACAGAGAATACAGAGGATACAGAGGACACTGAGGACACTGAGAATACAGAGGATACAGAGGACACTGAGGACACTGAGAATACAGAGGATACAGAGGAGACTGAGGACACTGAGAATACAGAGGATACAGAGGATACAGAGGACACTGAGGACACTGAGAATACAGAGGATACAGAGGATACAGAGGATACAGAGGATAGTGAGGACACTGAGGATACAGAGGACACTGAGGACACTGAGGATACAGAGGATACAGAGGACACTGAGGACACTGAGAATACAGAGGATACAGAGGATACAGAGGATAGTGAGGACACTGAGGACACTGAGAATACAGAGAATACAGAGGATACAGAGGACACTGAGGACACTGAGAATACAGAGGATACAGAGGACACTGAGGACACTGAGAATACAGAGGATACAGAGGACACTGAGGACACTGAGAATACAGAGGATACAGAGGATACAGAGGACACTGAGGACACTGAGAATACAGAGGATACAGAGGATACAGAGGATACAGAGGATACAGAGGATAGTGAGGACACTGAGGATACAGAGGACACTGAGGACACTGAGGATACAGAGGATACAGAGGACACTGAGGACACTGAGAATACAGATGATACAGAGGATACAGAGGATACAGAGGATAGTGAGGATACAGAGGATACAGAGGATAGTGAGGACACTGAGGATACAGAGGACACTGAGGACACTGAGGACACTGAGGATACAGAGGACACTGAGGACACTGAGGATACTGAGGACACTGAGGATACTGAGGACACTGATGATTATGAGGACACTGAGGACACTGAGGATAGTGAGGATTCTTTCAATCCACTAAAAATTGAACATCAGACTACTGGGCATTATGAACTCCGGTGTAACACTAACGATGATTGACATGGATGCTGTGTTGTAGTGCAGCAGGCCTATGCACTGTGCTCTAACAGACACCTTAACCAACATCAACACAGTCATAACTCTCTGGTCTCATGTCCTATTAGGTGAGCAGAGCAGAGTGTAATCCCTTTATGAACAAACCAGCTCTGTCACATACGATCTAGGATGTCATGTAGAGCCGTCATAGATCAGTGACATCATCTCCCTCGTCAGTCAACAGTGAAGAGAGCAGAGCTGTGAAGTTCAACGCCTTCAGGCCATCTTGATAAAACCCGAGACCATCCACAGTCTCACATGCAGGAGATATACACACGAGCAGCCAAACACAATCACACACACACACACACACACACACACACACGAAGGCAGGCACACACACACAGGAGACACAGACATGCAGGCAAACACACACACACAAACACATGCAAAGACACACACGCACACACACACAAACATTGTGATAAACAGATGTTAATTGACAGTTGAACTACATGCATGTATGCAGTACAGTATAGACTATATTTGTCTCTTTGCCAGTCTGGTCATTGTAAAGAAACAGACTAAAGGTGGAATATTGGTTAGAACTGAACGCTACTTCAGTCATAAACACTGTTGAACACCAATAAATACATTTCCAACATTGTCCTGAGATCATTTCAATTATGTTGAAATTGCAGTTGCTCTGTGGTTGGTGCAACAACTGCTAGCATTTGAGTACACCTGTCTGAGTGGGCCTGTGTGAGTCCTGTCTGAGTGGGCCTGTCTGAGTGGGCCTGTCTAAGCCTGGCTTAGTAAGCCTGGCTGAGTGGGCCTGTCTGAGTAAGCCTGGCTGAGTGGGCCTGTCTGAGTGGGCCTGTTTGAGTGGGCCTGTCTGAGTCCTGTCTGAATGGGCCTGTCTGAGTCCTGTCTGAGTGGGCCTGTGTGAGTCCTGTCTGAGTGGACCTGTGTGAGGCTGAGTGAGCCTGTCTGAGTGGACCTGTCTGAGTCCTGTCTGAGTGGACCTGTGTGAGGCTGAGTGGACCTGTCTGAGTCCTGTCTGAGTGGGCCTGTCTGAGTCCTGTCTGAGTGGACCTGTCTGAGTGGACCTGGCTGAGTGGACCTGTCTGAGTCCTGTCTGAGTGAGCCTGTCTGAGTCCTGTCTGAGTGAGCCTGTCTGAGTCCTGTCTGAGTGTACCCGTCTGAGTCCTGTCTGAGTGGACCTGTCTGAGTGGACCTGTCTGAGTGGACCTGTCTGAGTCCTGTCTGAGTGGACCTGAGTGAGCCTGTCTGAGTGGACCTGTCTGAGTCCTGTCTGAGTGGACCTGAGTGAGCCTGTCTGAGTGGACCTGTCTGAGTCCTGTCTGAGTGGACCTGTCTGAGTCCTGTCTGAGTGGACCTGTGTGAGTCCTGTCTGAGTCCTGTCTGAGTGGACCTATCTGAGTCCTGTCTGAGTGGACCTGAGTGAGCCTGTCTGAGTGGACCTGTCTGAGTCCTGTCTGAGTGGACCTGTGTGAGACCTGTCTGAGTCCTGTCTGAGTGGACCTGTCCGAGTTCTGTCTGAGTGGACCTGTGTGAGTCCTGTCTGAGTGGACCTGAGTGAGCCTGTCTGAGTGGACCTGTCTGAGTCCTGTCTGAGTGGACCTGTCTGAGTCCTGTCTGAGTGGACCTGTCTGAGTCCTGTCTGAGTGGACCTGAGTGAGCCTGTCTGAGTGGACCTGTCTGAGTCCTGTCTGAGTGGACCTGTCTGAGTCCTGTCTGAGTGGACCTGTCTGAGTCCTGTCTGAGTCCTGTCTGAGTGGACCTGTCTGAGTCCTGTCTGAGTGGACATGTGTGAGTCCTGTCTGAGTCCTGTCTGAGTGGACCTGTCTGAGTCCTGTCTGAGTGGACCTGTCTGAGTCCTGTCTGAGTCCTGTCTGAGTGGACCTGTCTGAGTCCTGTCTGAGTGGACCTGTCTGAGTCCTGTCTGAGTGGACCTGTCTGAGTCCTGTCTGAGTCCTGTCTGAGTGGACCTGTCTGAGTCCTGTCTGAGTGGACCTGTCTGAGTGGACCTGTCTGAGTCCTGTCTGAGTGGACCTGTCTGAGTCCTGTCTGAGTGGACCTGTGCAGCAGAAGAAAAGTGTTGAAAGCGGAAGGTTTTTAGTATCTTCACAAATGAAAGGGAATTTAAAAAGTCCCTGCAGGGGAATATCCTGGCTTTCATTTGAGATCCCAGAAGAATGAGATCAAGTTAAATCTAAACATAGCTGAAGCGCTGCTTAAGATGTGATAATGGAAGGTTCAAGCCTTCGGGTCATTAAATAATGATCATATTCCGTATGTTTAAAAAGTATGTTTTAACAGCCCTAAATTTGACTTGGAATAAAAATGATATTATCATGCTGCAGTTCGTGGGCTGGCTTGGTACAGCACATACTGGACCACATTCATGCATCTAGTAAAACAGTCAATTTAAATAGGTTTATCCCAGTTAAAGTAACATAAATGGATCAGTGTGTGTGTGTGTGTGTGTGTGTGTGTGTGTGTGTGTGTGTGTGTGTGTGTGTGTGTGTGTGTGTGTGTGTGTGTGTGTGTGTGTGTGTGTGTGTGTGTGTGTGTGTGCGTGTGCGTGTGCGTGTACGACTTCAACTGTGTTTGCCCATTGCAGAAGTGCTCAGACAGTGACTTTGGGTTCTGATGGGAGACCGTAAGGCTAACCCTCCAAATCATATATCCTCAGTAACCCTGTGACCTCTGTCTGTCTGTCTGTCTGTCTGTCTGTCTGTCTGTCTGTCTGTCTGTCTGTCTGTCTGTCTGTCTGTGTCTGTCCTCTTTCTCTGTCTGTCCTCTTTCTCTCTCTGTCCTCTTTCTCTGTCTATCTGTCAGTCTCTCTGTCTCTGATCTCTTTCTCTGCATAGAATGCCCTTCTTGCCTTGTCTCTCAGATCGTTCACAGCTTTGTGGAATTTACCTGTGGCGATGATGTTCAGGCCAAGGTATGTATTGTTTTTTGTGTGCTCTAGGGCAACAGTTTCTACATAGGAGGGACTGAGGTGAGACAGGGGAGGGACTGAGGTGAGACAGGAGAGGGACTGAGGTGAGACAGGGGAGGGACTGAGGTGAGACAGGGGAGGGACTGAGGTGAGACAGGGGAGGGACTGAGGTGAGACAGGGGAGGGACTGAGGTGAGACAGGGGAGGGACTGAGGTGAGACAGGGGAGGGACTGAGGTGAGACAGGGGAGGGACTGAGGTGAGACAGGGGAGGGACTCAGGTGAGACAGGAGAGGGATGGAGGTGAGCCATGGGTAATGCAGTGGTGAAGCAGGGCCTGAGGCAGGGGCTGAGGTAGGGGCTGAGGCAGGGGGTGGGAGGCAGGGGGTGGGAGGCAGGGGCTGAGGCAGGGGCTGAGGCAGGGGCTGAGGCAGGGGCTGAGGTAGGGGATTAGGTAAGGGATGAGGTAGGGGCTGAGGCAGGGGGTGGGAGGCAGGGGCTGAGGCAGGGGCTGAGGTAGGGGCTGAGGCAGGGGCTGAGGTAGGGGCTGAGGCAGGGGCTGAGGTAGGGGCTGAGGCAGGGGCTGAGGTAGGGGCTGAGGTAGGGGGTGGGAGGCAGGGGCTGAGGCAGGGGCTGAGGTAGGGGATTAGGTAAGGGATGAGGTAGGGGCTGAGGCAGGGGCTGAGGTAGGGGCTGAGGCAGTGGGTGGGGCAGGGGCTGAGGTAGGGATGAAGGTAGGGGCTGAGGTTGGGGATTAGGTAGGGGCTGAGGTAGGGGCTGAGGCAGGGGCTGAGGTTGGGGATTAGGTAGGGGCTGAGGTAGGGGCTGAGGTAGGGGATTAGGTAGGGGATAAGATAGGGGCTGAGGCAGGGGCTGAGGCAGGGGGTGGGGGGCAGGGGGTGGGAGGCAGGGGCTGAGGCAGGGGCTGAGGCAGGGGCTGAGGTAGGGGCTGAGGCAGGGGGTGGGAGGCAGGGGCTGAGGCAGGGGGTGGGAGGCAGGGGCTGAGGCAGGGGTGAGAGCAAAGGGCAGCCTCACCCTGAGTCGAGGAGATGTTAGACCTGATGGGAGAGGGGAGAAAGAGAAGGGAGAAGGTGGACCAGGGGCCGTGCCAGCAGCCAGGAAACCATAGAGACAGACAGATGGTGCGCTGCCAAACTGGCATTTTTAAATGAGAGCTTAAAACAAAACATCATCAGCCTCCCTACCTCCCTGGCAGGGGAGTAAGGAGTAGCACAGCAGACCAGATGCCAGTGACAGTGTGATAGTGTGGAGGAGAAGGTAGTAATGAGGAGGTCTCCACAATGGAGTGTGTATGTATGTGTGCGTGCATATGTGTATGTCTGATTGTGTGTGTGCAATCAGAAGCCTGATCGATACTCAGGAGGCGGGAAGGTGGGAAGATGGAAGCCTGAATCTCCAGGGCTCTGGAGAGGGTGTAACAGCATGGTCTAGCCAGGCCCTTTCACTGTCACACACATACACACGCACACACGCACGCACGCACATGCACACACACACACACACACACACACACACACACACACACACACACACACACACACACACACACACACACACACACACACACGACACACACACACACACACAGACACGCACACACACACAGACACAGACACAGACACACACACACACACACACACACACACACACACACACACACACACACACACACACACACACACACACACACACACACACACACACACACACACACACACACACACACATACACACACACACACACACCGCCAGACCATTAGTCAACAGCCGGCGATGATAGATAAGTACAATCTCCAAAAGGGCTTTTGTCTACAGATAATATTACAACAGTAAATAAATGACATTCTATCCACCTTCTATCCAACCGTTTTTAATTTGATTTTGTGATAAAATATGAATAAATACTAATTCAAAATAAACAATAGTCTGATGCTCATCATACCAACAGTGTAGCTACTGTAACAACCGTATGAGGTTACGATAAACGGAACAGAAAACCATTCAGCCGGTATTAAGCGTAGCTTCTTCATGCTACAATGACACATACGACATCCCAGCGTGCTCTCTGAAGCCTTTTCTGAGGCATTAGGCCCCAGACGGGAGATCCCTTGATCGGGGCTGACAGGAAGCGTGAAGGGCTGGAGTGGAGGGTGGGAGGGTTGGAGACGGAGCGTATTGTTTAAGTGACAGGTTTGGAAAACAAACAAATGGTGAATGGGGTTAGGGTTAGGGGATGGGATGGTGAAGGGGTTAGGGTTAGGGGATGGGGAAGGGGGTTAGGGTTAGGGGATGGGGAAGGGGGTTAGGGTTAGGGGAGGGGATGGAGAAGGGGGTTAGGGTTAGGGGATGGGATGGTGAAGGGGGTTAGGGTTAGGGGATGGGGAAGGGGGTGAGGGTTAGGGGAGGGGATGGAGAAGGGGTTAGGGTTAGGGGATGGGATGGTTAAGGGGGTTAGGGTTAGGGGATGGGATGGTGAATGGGGTTAGGGTTTAGGGGATGTGAAGGGGTTAGGGTTAGGGGATGGGATGGTGAAGGGGGTTAGTGTTAGGGGATGGGGAAGGGGGTTTGGGTTAGGGGATGGGATGGTGAAGGGGGTTAGGGATAGGGGATGGGATGATGAAGGAGGTTAGGGTTAGGGGATGGGATGGTGAAGGGGGTTAGGGTTAGGGGATGGGGAAGGGGTTAGGGTTAGGGGATGGGGAAGGGGGTTAGGGTTAGGGGATGGGGAGGGGGGTTATGGTTAGGGGATGGTGAAGGGGTTAGGGTTAGGGGATGGGGTGGTGAAGGGGGTTAGGGTTAGGGGATGGGATGGTGAAGGGGGTTAGGGTTAGGGGATGGGATGGTGAAGAGGGTTAGGGAGTGGGATGGTGAAGGGGGTTAGGGTTAGGGGATGGGATGGTGAAGGGGGTTAAGGTTAGGGGATGGGATGGTGAAGGGGGTTAGGGTTAGGGGATGGGATGGTGAAGGGGGTTAGGGTTAGGGGGTGGGATGGTGAAGAGGGTTAGGGGATGGGATGGTGAAGGGGGTTAGGGGATGGGTTGGTGAAGGGGGTTAGGGGATGTCATTAAGGCTCCTCTCCAACTCCCCCTATAGACTTCACGTCATTAAGGCTCCTCTCCAACTCCCCTATTAGACTTCACGTCATTAAGGCTCCTCTCCAACTCCCCTATTAGACTTCACGTCATTAAGGCCCCTCTCCAACTCCCCTATTAGACTTCATGTCATTAAGGCTCCTCTCCAACTCCCCTATTAGACTTCACGTCATTAAGGCTCCTCTCCAACTCCCCCTTTAGACTTCATGTCATTAAGGCTCCTCTCCAACTCCCCTATTAGACTTCACGTCATTAAGGCTCCTCTCCAACTCCCCAATAGACTTCATGTCATTAAGGCTCCTCTCCAACTCCCCTATTAGACTTCACGTCATTAAGGCTCCTCTCCAACTCCCCTATTAGACTTCACGTCATTAAGGCCCCTCTCCAACTCCCCTATTAGACTTCATGTCATTAAGGCTCCTCTCCAACTCCCCTATTAGACTTCACGTCATTAAGGCTCCTCTCCAACTCCCCCTTTAGACTTCATGTCATTAAGGCTCCTCTCCAACTCCCCAATTAGACTTCATGTCATTAAGGCCCCTCTCCAACTCCCCCTTTAGACTTCACGTCATTAAGGCTCCTCTCCAACTCCCCCTTTAGACTTCACGTCATTAAGGCTCCTCTCCAACTCCCCCTTTAGACTTCACGTCATTAAGGCTCCTCTCCAACTCCCCCTTTAGACTTCATGTCATTAAGGCTCCTCTCCAACTCCCCAATAGACTTCATGTCATTAAGGCTCCTCTCCAACTCCCCTATTAGACTTCACGTCATTAAGGCTCCTCTCCAACTCCCCTATTAGACTTCACGTCATTAAGGCCCCTCTCCAACTCCCCTATTAGACTTCATGTCATTAAGGCTCCTCTCCAACTCCCCTATTAGACTTCACGTCATTAAGGCCCCTCTCCAACTCCCCTATTAGACTTCATGTCATTAAGGCTCCTCTCCAACTCCCCTATTAGACTTCACGTCATTAAGGCTCCTCTCCAACTCCCCAATAGACTTCATGTCATTAAGGCCCCTCTCCAACTCCCCCTTTAGACTTCACGTCATTAAGGCTCCTCTCCAACTCCCCCTTTAGACTTCACGTCATTAAGGCTCCTCTCCAACTCCCCCTTTAGACTTCATGTCATTAAGGCTCCTCTCCAACTCCCCCTTTAGACTTCATGTCATTAAGGCTCCTCTCCAACTCCCCCTTTAGACTTCATGTCATTAAGGCTCCTCTCCAACTCCCCCTTTAGACTTCATGTCATTAAGGCTCCTCTCCAACTCCCCCTTTAGACTTCACGTCATTCAGGCCCCTCTCCAACTCCCCCTATAGACTTCACGTCGTTAAGGCCCCTCTCCAACTCCCCTATTAGACTTCACGTCATTAAGGCGCCTCTCCAACTCCCCCTATAGACTTCACGTCATTAAGGTCCCTCTCCAACTCCCCCTATAGACTTCACGTCATTAAGGCGCCTCTCCAACTCCCCCTATAGACTTCACGTCATTAAGGCCCCTCTCCAACTCCCCCTTTAGACTTCACGTCATTAAGGCTCCTCTCCAACTCCCCCTTTAGACTTCATGTCATTAAGGCTCCTCTCCAACTCCTCTATTAGACTTCATGTCATTAAGGCTCCTCTCCAACTCCCCCTTTAGACTTCATGTCATTAAGGCTCCTCTCCAACTCCCCTATTAGACTTCACGTCATTAAGGCTCCTCTCCAACTCCCCCTTTAGACTTCATGTCATTAAGGCTCCTCTCCAACTCCCCTTTAGACTTCATGTCATTAAGGCCCCTCTCCAACTCCCCTATTAGACTTCACGTCATTAAGGCTCCTCTCCAACTCCCCCTTTAGACTTCATGTCATTAAGGCTCCTCTCCAACTCCCCCTTTAGACTTCATGTCATTAAGGCTCCTCTCCAACTCCCCCTTTAGACTTCATGTCATTAAGGCTCCTCTCCAACTCCTCTATTAGACTTCATGTCATTAAGGCTCCTCTCCAACTCCCCCTTTAGACTTCATGTCATTAAGGCCCCTCTCCAACTCCCCTATTAGACTTCACGTCATTAAGGCTCCTCTCCAACTCCCCCTTTAGACTTCATGTCATTAAGGCTCCTCTCCAACTCCTCTATTAGACTTCATGTCATTAAGGCCCCTCTCCAACTCCCCTATTAGACTTCATGTCATTAAGGCTCCTCTCCAACTCCCCTATTAGACTTCATGTCATTAAGGCCCCTCTCCAACTCCCCTTTAGACTTCATGTCATTAAGGCTCCTCTCCAACTCCCCCTTTAGACTTCATGTCATTAAGGCCCCTCTCCAACTCCCCTATTAGACTTCACGTCATTAAGGCTCCTCTCCAACTCCCCCTTTAGACTTCATGTCATTAAGGCTCCTCTCCAACTCCCCTTTAGACTTCATGTCATTAAGGCTCCTCTCCAACTCCCCTATTAGACTTCATGTCATTAAGGCTCCTCTCCAACTCCCCTATTAGACTTCATGTCATTAAGGCCCCTCTCCAACTCCCCCTTTAGACTTCATGTCATTAAGGCTCCTCTCCAACTCCCCCTTTAGACTTCATGTCATTAAGGCCCCTCTCCAACTCCCCTATTAGACTTCATGTCATTAAGGCTCCTCTCCAACTCCCCCTTTAGACTTCATGTCATTAAGGCTCCTCTCCAACTCCCCCTTTAGACTTCATGTCATTAAGGCTCCTCTCCAACTCCCCTATTAGACTTCATGTCATTAAGGCTCCTCTCCAACTCCCCTATTAGACTTCACGTCATTAAGGCCCTCTCCAACTCCCCAATAGACTTCATGTCATTAAGGCCCTCTCCAACTCCCCTATTAGACTTCATGTCATTAAGGCCCTCTCCAACTCCCCTATTAGACTTCACGTCATTAAGGCTCCTCTCCAACTCCCCTTTAGACTTCATGTCATTAAGGCCCTCTCCAACTCCCCTTTAGACTTCACGTCATTAAGGCTCCTCTCCAACTCCCCTTTAGACTTCACGTCATTAAGGCGCCTCTCCAACTCCCCTATTAGACTTCATGTCATTAAGGCCCCTCTCCAACTCCCCTTTAGACTTCATGTCATTAAGGCCCCTCTCCAACTCCCCTTTAGACTTCACGTCATTAAGGCTCCTCTCCAACTCCCCTATAGACTTCACGTCATTAAGGCCCTCTCCAACTCCCCTTTAGACTTCATGTCATTAAGGCCCCTCTCCAACTCCCCTATTAGACTTCATGTCATTAAGGCTCCTCTCCAACTCCCCTTTAGACTTCATGTCATTAAGGCCCCTCCAACTCCCCCTATTAGACTTCATGTCATTAAGGCTCCTCTCCAACTCCCCAATAGACTTCATGTCATTAAGGCCCCTCTCCAACTCCCCCTTTAGACTTCACGTCATTAAGGCTCCTCTCCAACTCCCCCTTTAGACTTCATGTCATTAAGGCTCCTCTCCAACTCCCCCTTTAGACTTCATGTCATTAAGGCCCCTCTCCAACTCCCCCTTTAGACTTCATGTCATTAAGGCTCCTCTCCAACTCCCCCTTTAGACTTCATGTCATTAAGGCCCCTCTCCAACTCCCCTATTAGACTTCACGTCATTAAGGCTCCTCTCCAACTCCCCCTTTAGACTTCATGTCATTAAGGCTCCTCTCCAACTCCCCCTTTAGACTTCACGTCATTAAGGCCCCTCTCCAACTCCCCCTTTAGACTTCACGTCATTAAGGCTCCTCTCCAACTCCCCCTTTAGACTTCATGTCATTAAGGCTCCTCTCCAACTCCCCTATTAGACTTCATGTCATTAAGGCTCCTCTCCAACTCCCCTTTAGACTTCATGTCATTAAGGCTCCTCTCCAACTCCCCTATTAGACTTCACGTCATTAAGGCTCCTCTCCAACTCCCCCTTTAGACTTCATGTCATTAAGGCTCCTCTCCAACTCCCCCTTTAGACTTCATGTCATTAAGGCCCCTCTCCAACTCCCCTATTAGACTTCACATCATTAAGGCTCCTCTCCAACTCCCCCTTTAGACTTCATGTCATTAAGGCTCCTCTCCAACTCCCCCTTTAGACTTCATGTCATTAAGGCTCCTCTCCAACTCCCCTATTAGACTTCATGTCATTAAGGCTCCTCTCCAACTCCCCTTTAGACTTCATGTCATTAAGGCTCCTCTCCAACTCCCCTATTAGACTTCACGTCATTAAGGCTCCTCTCCAACTCCCCTTTAGACTTCATGTCATTAAGGCTCCTCTCCAACTCCCCTTTAGACTTCATGTCATTAAGGCCCTCTCCAACTCCCCTATTAGACTTCACGTCATTAAGGCTCCTCTCCAACTCCCCCTTTAGACTTCATGTCATTAAGGCTCCTCTCCAACTCCCCCTTTAGACTTCATGTCATTAAGGCTCCTCTCCAACTCCCCTTTAGACTTCATGTCATTAAGGCTCCTCTCCAACTCCCCTATTAGACTTCATGTCATTAAGGCTCCTCTCCAACTCCCCCTTTAGACTTCATGTCATTAAGGCCCCTCTCCAACTCCCCTATTAGACTTCACGTCATTAAGGCTCCTCTCCAACTCCCCCTTTAGACTTCATGTCATTAAGGCTCCTCTCCAACTCCTCTATTAGACTTCATGTCATTAAGGCCTCCAACTCCCCTATTAGACTTCATGTCATTAAGGCTCCTCTCCAACTCCCCTATTAGACTTCATGTCATTAAGGCCCTCTCCAACTCCCCTTTAGACTTCATGTCATTAAGGCTCCTCTCCAACTCCCCTTTAGACTTCATGTCATTAAGGCCCTCTCCAACTCCCCTATTAGACTTCACGTCATTAAGGCTCCTCTCCAACTCCCCCTTTAGACTTCATGTCATTAAGGCTCCTCTCCAACTCCCCTTTAGACTTCATGTCATTAAGGCTCCTCTCCAACTCCCCTATTAGACTTCACGTCATTAAGGCTCCTCTCCAACTCCCCAATAGACTTCATGTCATTAAGGCCCCTCTCCAACTCCCCTATTAGACTTCATGTCATTAAGGCCCCTCTCCAACTCCCCTATTAGACTTCACGTCATTAAGGCTCCTCTCCAACTCCCCCTTTAGACTTCATGTCATTAAGGCCCCTCTCCAACTCCCCCTTTAGACTTCACGTCATTAAGGCTCCTCTCCAACTCCCCCTTTAGACTTCACGTCATTAAGGCGCCTCTCCAACTCCCCCTATAGACTTCACGTCGTTAAGGACCCTCTCCAACTCCCCCTTTAGACTTCATGTCATTAAGGCCCCTCTCCAACTCCCCTATTAGACTTCACGTCATTAAGGCTCCTCTCCAACTCCCCCTATAGGCTTCACGTCATTAAGGACCCTCTCCAACTCCCCCTTTAGACTTCATGTCATTAAGGCCCCTCTCCAACTCCCCTATTAGACTTCACGTCATTAAGGCTCCTCTCCAACTCCCCCTTTAGACTTCATGTCATTAAGGCTCCTCTCCAACTCCCCCTTTAGACTTCATGTCATTAAGGCTCCTCTCCAACTCCTCTATTAGACTTCATGTCATTAAGGCCCCTCTCCAACTCCCCTATTAGACTTCATGTCATTAAGGCCCCTCTCCAACTCCCCCTTTAGACTTCACGTCATTAAGGCTCCTCTCCAACTCCCCCTTTAGACTTCACGTCATTAAGGCTCCTCTCCAACTCCCCCTTTAGACTTCATGTCATTAAGGCCCCTCTCCAACTCCCCCTATTAGACTTCACGTCATTAAGGCTCCTCTCCAACTCCCCCTATAGGCTTCACGTCATTAAGGCTCCTCTCCAACTCCCCTATTAGACTTCACATCATTAAGGCTCCTCTCCAACTCCCCTATTAGACTTCACGTCATTAAGGCTCCTCTCCAACTCCCCCTTTAGACTTCATGTCATTAAGGCTCCTCTCCAACTCCCCCTTTAGACTTCATGTCATTAAGGCTCCTCTCCAACTCCCCTATTAGACTTCACGTCATTAAGGCTCCTCTCCAACTCCCCTTTAGACTTCATGTCATTAAGGCCCCTCTCCAACTCCCCTATTAGACTTCACGTCATTAAGGCTCCTCTCCAACTCCCCTATTAGACTTCATGTCATTAAGGCTCCTCTCCAACTCCCCTATTAGACTTCACGTCATTAAGGCTCCTCTCCAACTCCCCTTTAGACTTCATGTCATTAAGGCTCCTCTCCAACTCCCCCTTTAGACTTCATGTCATTAAGGCTCCTCTCCAACTCCCCTATTAGACTTCACGTCATTAAGGCTCCTCTCCAACTCCCCCTTTAGACTTCATGTCATTAAGGCTCCTCTCCAACTCCCCCTTTAGACTTCATGTCATTAAGGCTCCTCTCCAACTCCCCTATTAGACTTCATGTCATTAAGTCTCAGAGGGAATAGAACAGACCCAGAGTCTCAGAGGGAATAGAACAGACCCAGAGTCTCAGAGGGCATAGAACAGACCCAGAGTCTCAGAGGGAATAGAACAGACCCAGAGTCTCAGAGGGAATAGAACAGACCCAGAGTCTCAGAGGGAATAGAACAGACCCAGAGTCTCAGAGGGAATAGAACAGACCCAGAGTCTCAGAGGGAATAGAACAGACCCAGAGTCTCAGAGGGAAGAGAACAGACCCAGAGTCTCAGAGGGAAGAGAACAGACCCAGAGTCTCAGAGGGAAGAGAACAGACCCAGAGTCTCAGAGGGAAGAGAACAGACCCAGAGTCTCAGAGGGAAGAGAACAGACCCAGAGTCTCAGAGGGAATAGAACAGACCCAGAGTCTCAGAGGGAATAGAACAGACCCACAGTCTCAGAGGGAATAGAACAGACCCAGAGTCTCAGAGGGAATAGAACAGACCCAGAGTCTCAGAGGGAAGAGAACAGACCCAGAGTCTCAGAGGGAATAGAACAGACCCAGAGTCAGCTCTGGACAACACTCCTCTCCTCACTCTAGTAAATCGCTTTGACAATTGCAGTGATGCCGCCTGTCTTCATTTAACCTAATATTTATCCCCATCCTCCAACCCCCCCTCCCCATCTCTCACTCTCTTGTCCTCCCTCCAGGGTGCCTGAGAAACTATATGAAATGCGGGCCCTGGCAGCCATTATCCCTGTCTGGTAATTGGGTCCCATGTCAGCCACCAAATGGAATAACGGTGTTCTGCTGTGCAGGGAGCTAATCTAAATTACATCAGTGTCCTACTTTGGTTTTGTGTGTTATAGGTCTGTGATTGTGTGTGTGTGTGTGTGTGTGTGTGTGTGTGTGTGTGTGTGTGTGTGTGTGTGTGTGTGTGTGTGTGTGTGTGTGTGTGTGTGTGTGTGTGTGTGTGTGTGTGTGTGTGTGTGTGTGTGTGTGTGTGCATGAGTGTGTGCGTGCATGAGTGTGTGTGTGTGTGTGTGTGTGTGTGTGTGTGTGTGTGTGTGTGAGTGTGTGTGTGTGTGTGTGTGTGTGTGCGTGCGCGAGAGTGTGTGTGTGTGAGAGTGTGTGCGTGTGAGTGTGAGTGTGAGAGTGTGTGTGTGAGAGTGTGTGTGTGTGTGTGTGTGTGTATTATAGCTCTGTGAGAAGTGGTGGCCCCAAGGCAGCCCACACTGCAGTCCAGAGAGACAGGCATTGCACCTTCATTGCAGTGCTAACTTGGAGACCCTGGCGGTGACAGTCCATTATAGGATCAGACATGTCATATTCAGTGCCGGTCGCTGAACTAAGTTCGTTGTGTTTTCAGGTAATTATTGGTTTTGCCATATAGTGGTATAGCTAACTACTGGAACTACACATTACATTTTTTGCAAAAATGTAATATAATAATTCAATAAAATATTCTGGCAATCATTTCCTTTCTCTATTGGCATCAGACGTAATTCTCACTTGAAACATCGCTTTTGTGTTAAATAGGCTAAATTACACATTCTGTTAGCATATGACTCCAAAGTGATTTGTTGTTGCAATTTGAATTCTATGACATTTCTTATTTAGATATGATAATTTTTCACAAAGTAATTTAAATGTAGTGAACAACTTAGTTAATTAAACTACATGTTCCTTAAGGGTAGCTTGAGTGTAGTATAACTTATTTCAGTGTGAAGTCATTTGTAGCTTGGAAAACAATATTTTCAGAGTAGCTTCCACAACACTGAGTATGTTTGACACTGACAGACAAGCTGATGATCCACCATTGGCAAACTTTGAGAAGTAAGAATTGTCTAAGACAAAAAAAGATGAGTCTTTTAATGTAAGCAAATGCATCGCTAGTCCCATCCAGTGTGTGAACTGGATCAGTGGGTTGTGAAGCTATTGACACAATAATTGTACTAGGGCAGACACAGAGAGATAGGAACAGTAATTATCTGTGAGTTATCATTACGGCCCCTCTCCAACTCCCCCCTTTAGACTTCATGTCATTAAGGCTCCTCTCCAACTCCCCCTATAGACTTCATGTCATTAAGGCCCCTCTCCAACTCCCCCGTCAGACTTCATGTCATTAAGGCCCCTCTCCAACTCCCCCTTTAGACTTCATGTCATTAAGGCCCCTCTCCAACTCCCCTTTAGGCTTCATGTCATTAAGGCCCCTCTCCAACTCCCCCTTTAGACTTCACGTCATTAAGGCCCCTCTCCAACTCCCCCTATAGACTTCATATCATTAAGGCCCCTCTCCAACTCCCCCTTTAGGCTTCATGTCATTAAGGCCCCTCTCCAACTCCCCCTTTAGACTTCACGTCATTAAGGCCCCTCTCCAACTCCCCCTTTAGACTTCATATCATTAAGGCCCCTCTCCAACTCCCCTTTAGGCTTCATGTCATTAAGGCCCCTCTCCAACTCCCCCTTTAGACTTCATGTCATTAAGGCCCCTCTCCAACTCCCCCTATAGACTTCATATCATTAAGGCCCCTCTCCAACTCCCCTTTAGGCTTCATGTCATTAAGGCCCCTCTCCAACTCCCCCTTTAGACTTCACGTCATTAAGGCCCCTCTCCAACTCCCCCTTTAGACTTCATGTCATTAAGGCTCCTCTCCAACTCCCCCTTTAGACTTCATATCATTAAGGCCCCTCTCCAACTCCCCTTTAGGCTTCATGTCATTAAGGCCCCTCTCCAACTCC
Source organism: Oncorhynchus keta (assembly GCF_023373465.1). NCBI lineage: Eukaryota > Metazoa > Chordata > Actinopteri > Salmoniformes > Salmonidae > Oncorhynchus > Oncorhynchus keta. The sequence goes on from NC_068428.1 coordinate 38,192,817, forward strand.
CCCTTTAGACTTCATGTCATTAAGGCCCCTCTCCAACTCCCCCTTTAGACTTCATGTCATTAAGGCCCCTCTCCAACTCCCCCTTTAGACTTCATGTCATTAAGGCCCCTCTCCAACTCCCCCTTTAGACTTCATGTCATTAAGGCCCCTCTCCAACTCCCCCTTTAGACTTCATGTCATTAAGGCTCCTCTCCAACTCCCCCTTTAGACTTCATGTCATTAAGGCCCCTCTCCAACTCCCCCTTTAGACTTCATGTCATTAAGGCCCCTCTCCAACTCCCCCTTTAGACTTCATGTCATTAAGGCCCCTCTCCAACTCCCCCTTTAGACTTCATGTCATTAAGGCCCCTCTCCAACTCCCCTTTAGACTTCATATCATTAAGGCCCCTCTCCAACTCCCACTTTAGGCTTCATGTCATTAAGGCCCCTCTCCAACTCCCCCTTTAGACTTCACGTCATTAAGGCCCCTCTCCAACTCCCCCTTTAGACTTCATGTCATTAAGGCCCCTCTCCAACTCCCCTTTAGGCTTCATGTCATTAAGGCCCCTCTCCAACTCCCCCTTTAGACTTCACGTCATTAAGGCTCCTCTCCAACTCCCCCTTTAGACTTCATGTCATTAAGGCCCCTCTCCAACTCCCCCTATAGGCTTCACGTCATTAAGGCCCCTCTCCAACTCCCCCTTTAGACTTCACGTCATTAAGGCCCCTCTCCAACTCCCCATATAGACTTCACGTCATTAAGGCCCCTCTCCAACTCCCCCTTTAGGCTTCACGTCATTAAGGCCCCTCTCCAACTCCCCCTTTAGACTTCATGTCATTAAGGCTCCTCTCCAACTCCCCCTTTAGACTTCATGTCATTAAGGCTCCTCTCCAACTCCCCCTTTAGACTTCATGTCATTAAGGCTCCTCTCCAACTCCCCCTTTAGACTTCATGTCATTAAGGCTCCTCTCCAACTCCCCCTTTAGACTTCATGTCATTAAGGCCCCTCTCCAACTCCCCCTTTAGACTTCATGTCATTAAGGCCCCTCTCCAACTCCCCCTTTAGACTTCATGTCATTAAGGCCCCTCTCCAACTCCCCCTTTAGACTTCATGTCATTAAGGCCCCTCTCCAACTCCCCCTTTAGACTTCATGTCATTAAGGCCCCTCTCCAACTCCCCCTTTAGACTTCATGTCATTAAGGCCCCTCTCCAACTCCCCTTTAGACTTCATGTCATTAAGGCTCCTCTCCAACTCCCCTTTAGACTTCATGTCATTAAGGCTCCTCTCCAACTCCCCTTTAGACTTCATGTCATTAAGGCCCCTCCAACTCCCCTTTAGACTTCATGTCATTAAGGCTCCTCTCCAACTCCCCTTTAGACTTCATGTCATTAAGGCCCCTCTCCAACTCCCCTTTAGACTTCATGTCATTAAGGCTCCTCTCCAACTCCCCCTTTAGACTTCATGTCATTAAGGCCCCTCTCCAACTCCCCTTTAGACTTCATGTCATTAAGGCCCCTCTCCAACTCCCCTTTAGACTTCATGTCATTAAGGCCCCTCTCAACTCCCCTTTAGACTTCATGTCATTATTAGGCTCCTCTCCAACTCCCCTTTAGACTTCATGTCATTAAGGCCCCTCTCCAACTCCCCCTTTAGGCATTAAGGCCCCTCTCCAACTCCCCTTTAGACTTCATGTCATTAAGGCCCCTCTCCAACTCCCCCTTTAGACTTCATGTCATTAAGGCCCTCTCCAACTCCCCTTTAGACTTCATGTCATTAAGGCCCCTCTCCAACTCCCCTTTAGACTTCATGTCATTAAGGCTCCTCTCCAACTCCCCTTTAGACTTCATGTCATTAAGGCCCCTCTCCAACTCCCCTTTAGACTTCATGTCATTAAGGTCATTAAGGCCCTCTCCAACTCCCCTTTAGACTTCATGTCATTAAGGCCCCTCTCCAACTCCCCTTTAGACTTCATGTCATTAAGGCCCCTCTCCAACTCCCCCCTATAGACTTCATGTCATTAAGGCCCTCTCCAACTCCCCCTTTAGACTTCATGTCATTAAGGCTCCTCCAACTCCCCTTTAGACTTCATGTCATTAAGGCCCCTCTCCAACTCCCCCTTTAGACTTCATGTCATTAAGGCTCCTCCAACTCCCCTTTAGACTTCATGTCATTAAGGCTCCTCTCCAACTCCCCTTTAGACTTCATTAAGGCTCATTAGACTTCATGGCCCCTCTCCAAGACTCTCTTCAATTAAGGCCCCTCTCCAACTCCCCTTTAGACTTCATGTCATTAAGGCTCCTCTCCAACTCCCCCTTTAGACTTCATGTCATTAAGGCCCCTCTCCAACTCCCCTTTAGACTTCATGTCATTAAGGCTCCTCTCCAACTCCCCCTTTAGACTTCATGTCATTAAGGCCCCTCTCCAACTCCCCTTTAGACTTCATGTCATCAACTCCCCTTTAACTTCATGTCATTAAGCCCCTCTCCAACTCCCCTTTAGACTTCATGTCATTAAGGCCCCTCTCCAACTCCCCTTTAGACTTCATTAAGTCATTAAGGCTTCTCCAACTCCCCCTTTAGACTTCATGTCATTAAGGCCCTCTCCAACTCCCCTTTAGACTTCATGTCATTAAGGCCCCTCTCCAACTCCCCTTTAGACTTCATGTCATTAAGGCTCCTCTCCAACTCCCCCTTTAGACTTCATGTCATTAAGGCCCCTCTCCAACTCCCCCTTTAGACTTCATGTCATTACTCCCTCCCCTTTAGACTTCATGTCATTAAGGCCCCTCTCCAACTCCCCTTTAGACTTCATGTCATTAAGGCTCCTCTCCAACTCCCCTTTAGACTTCATGTCATTAAGGCCCCTCTCCAACTCCCCCTTTAGACTTCATGTCATTAAGGCTCCTCTCCAACTCCCCTTTAGACTTCAGATTAAGGCTTCAACTCCTTTAGACTTCATGTCATTAAGGCCCCTCTCCAACTCCCCTTTAGACTTCATGTCATTAAGGCCCCTCTCCAACTCCCCTTTAGACTTCATGTCATTAAGGCTCCTCTCCAACTCCCCTATAGACTTCATTCAAGGCCCCTCCCCTTTAGACTTCATGTCATTAAGGCCCCTCTCCAACTCCCCCTTTAGACTTCATGTCATTAAGGCTCCTCTCCAACTCCCCCTTTAGACTTCATGTCATTAAGGCCCCTCTCCAACTCCCCTTTAGACTTCATGTCATTAAGGCTCCTCTCCAACTCCCCTTTAGACTTCATATCATTAAGGCCCCTCTCCAACTCCCCTTTAGACTTCATGTCATTAAGGCTCCTCTCAACTCCCCTTTAGACTTCATGTCATTAAGGCCCCTCTCCAACTCCCCCTTTAGACTTCATGTCATTAAGGCTCCAACTCCCCTTTAGACTTCATGTCATTAAGGCTCCTCTCCAACTCCCCTTTAGACTTCATGTCATTAAGGCCCCTCCTCCAACTCCCCTTTAGACTTCATGTCATTACGGCTCCTCTCCAACTCCCCTTTAGACTTCACGTCATTAAAGGCCCCTCTCCAACTCCCCCTTTAGACTTCATGTCATTTAAGGCTCCTCTCCAACTCCCCTTTAGACTTCATGTCATTAAGGCTCCTCTCCAACTCCCCTTTAGACTTCATGTCATTAAGGCCCAACTCTCCAATTAAGGCTCCCCTCCCCTTAGACTTCATGTCATTAAGGCTCCTCTCCAACTCCCCCTTTAGACTTCATGTCATTAAGGCTCCTCTCCAACTCCCCCTTTAGACTTCATGTCATTAAGGCTCCTCTCCAACTCCCCCTTTAGACTTCATGTCATTAAGGCCCCTCTCCAACTCCCCCTTTAGACTTCATGTCATTAAGGCTCCTCTCCAACTCCCCCTTTAGACTTCATGTCATTAAGGCCCCTCTCCAACTCCCCCTTTAGACTTCATGTCATTAAGGCCCCTCTCCAACTCCCCCTTTAGACTTCATGTCATTAAGGCTCCAGTCCAACTCCCCCTTTAGACTTCAACTCCCAACTCCCCTTTAGACTTCATGTCATTAAGGCTCCTCTCCAACTCCCCCTTTAGACTTCATGTCATTAAGGCCCCTCTCCAACTCCCCCTTTAGACTTCATGTCATTAAGGCCCCTCTCCAACTCCCCCTTTAGACTTCATGTCATTAAGGCCCCTCTCCAACTCCCCCTTTAGACTTCATGTCATTAAGGCCCCTCTCCAACTCCCCCTTTAGACTTCATGTCATTAAGGCCCCTCTCCAACTCCCCCTTTAGACTTCATGTCATTAAGGCTCCTCTCCAACTCCCCCTTTAGACTTCATGTCATTAAGGCCCCTCTCCAACTCCCCTATAGACTTCATGTCATTAAGGCCCCTCTCAACTCCCCTTTAGACTTCATGTCATTAAGGCCCCTCTCCAACTCCCCTTTAGACTTCATGTCATTAAGGCCCTCTCCAACTCCCCTTTAGACTTCATGTCATTAAGGCTTCCAACTCCCCTTTAGACTTCATTCATTAGGCCCCTCTCCAACTCCCCCTTTAGACTTCATGTCATTAGGCCCCTCTCCAACTCCCCTTTAGGCTTCATGTCATTAAGGCCCCTCTCCAACTCCCCTTTAGACTTCATGTCATTAAGGCCCCTCTCCAACTCCCCCATAGACTTCATGTCATTAAGGCCCCTCTCCAACTCCCCTTTAGACTTCATGTCATTAAGGCCCCTCTCCTCCCCCTTTAGACTTCATGTCATTAAGGCCCCTCTCCAACTCCCCCATTAGACTTCATGTCATTAAGGCTCCTCTCCAACTCCCCTTTAGACTTCATGTCATTAAGGCCCCTCTCCAACTCCCCCTTAGACTTCACGTCATTAAGGCTCCTCTCCAACTCCCCTTTAGATTAAGGCTTCAACTCCCCCTTTAGTTCATTAAGGCTCCTCTCCAACTCCCCTTTAGACTTCATGTCATTAAGGCCCCTCTCCAACTCCCCCTTTAGACTTCATGTCATTAAGGCCCTCTCCAACTCCCCTTTAGACTTCATGTCATTAAGGCTCTCTCAACTCCCCTTTAGACTTCATGTCATTAAGGCTCCTCCAACTCCCCCTTTAACTCCCCCTTTCCCCTTTAGACTTCACGTCATTAAGGCTCCTCTCCAACTCCCCCTTTAGACTTCATGTCATTAAGGCTCCTCTCCAACTCCCCCTTTCCCCCTTTAGACTTCATGTCATTAAGGCTCCTCTCCAACTCCCCCTTCACGTCATAGGCCCCTTTCATGTCATTAAGGCTCCTCTCCAACTCCCCCTTTAGACTTCACGTCATTAAGGCCCTCTCCAACTCCCCTTTAGACTTCATGTCATTAAGGCCCTCTCCAACTCCCCTTTAGACTTCACGTCATTAAGGCCCCTCTCCAACTCCCCTTTAGACTTCACGTCATTAAGGCCCCTCTCCAACTCCCCTTTAGACTTCATGTCATTAAGGCTCCTCTCCAACTCCCCTTTAGACTTCATGTCATTAAGGCCCCCTCTCCAACTCCCCTTTAGACTTCATGTCATTAAGGCCCCTCTCCAACTCCCCTTTAGACTTCATGTCATTAAGGCCCCTCTCCAACTCCCCCCTTTAGACTTCACGTCATTAAGGCCCTCTCCAACTCCCCTTTAGACTTCATGTCATTAAGGCTCCTCTCAACTCCCCTATAGACTTCATGTCATTAAGGCTCCTCTCCAACTCCCCCTTTAGACTTCACGTCATTAAGGCTCCTCTCCAACTCCCCCTTTAGACTTCACGTCATTAAGGCCCCTCTCCAACTCCCCCTATAGACTTCATGTCATTAAGGCCCCTCTCCAACTCCCCCTTTAGACTTCACGTCATTAAGGCCCCTCTCCAACTCCCCCTTTAGACTTCATGTCATTACGGCTCCTCTCCAACTCCCCCTATAGACTTCATGTCATTAAGGCTCCTCTCCAACTCCCCCTTTAGACTTCACGTCATTAAGGCTCCTCTCCAACTCCCCCTATAGACTTCATGTCATTAAGGCTCCTCTCCAACTCCCCCTTTAGACTTCACGTCATTAGCTAAAGCAACATGTATATCTAACAAATAGACAGATAAAGAACCTCTTGACACACACACACACTCCAGATAAATACCCTTTTGGAATGATCAAACAACGTCTTGGAGGCCACAGTCTTCAATGCCTCTCCTCCTCATCAGAGAAGGCCTTTGACCAGATCCTTCAAAAAACACTTTCCTCAAATGAGAGAATTTGAAACAGGAAGTGGGGATGCTCATTCTCAAGAGACAAACCTGTATTAGAACTGAGAGAAAATAAATGATTATAACTAGAAAAATAAGTGTTAAGAGCCATCTACTAAATGTTACAATTCTACAGCAGAATAGTTTTTACTTTCATCTTTTCTTTCTTCCTGTCAGCTGTGAAGAGGTCGACACATGCCAATCAATCTACGGAAGCCAATAAAGCTGGGATGACACTGTGGTTAAGATGAAGGACTTGCTCTTTCCACAGGTCTACCTGTCTATGATTATGGGTAGGAGCATCGGTATTACCGCTCATCAGAAAATCAGAGAGGAGAGTTCACTGTTAAAATGTTAAAAGCATCATTAAAAACCACCCTGTTAGCGTGGCAGGGAGAAGGCATGAAGACAAAAGTTGAGGCTGAAATGACCAGCATATGACCACATCAGTACAAGTTTGTTTTTACGGAACGGGAAGCAGTAAGTGAATGGCCAACAGTGCATTAAGGTACAATAGGTCTGTAAGACAGTGTTTAGAAGTGTCCCAGTCACCTCCTATAATGTCCAGGATGTCCTCTAGATAACAACCTCTCTCTCTCTCTCTCTCTCTCTCTCTCTCTCTCTCTCTCTCTCTGAGACCAATCCTGCTTTTCTTCTAGTCTTATCTAAAAATCCCACGTATGTATGTATGTACCTGTATGTACCTGTATGTACCTAGCAGCTTAATGAGGTCTGGTGTGTGTGTGTGTGTGTGGCATGGCTGTGTTTGTGGTGTGGATGTGTTTGTGGTGTGGCTGTGTTTGTGGGTGTGTTTGTGTGTGTGTGTGTGTGTGTGTGTACGCTCATGCATGTGTGTGTATGTTATTACCTGTACTTGACATTCAGTCAGCTAGATGAGTACTTTACTTCCTTATCACCAGGAGAACATTGCAGGGAGTAAACAAACCTCTTACATCCTTTTATATTCATACACATCTAGATTGGTCTTGTGTAAGAGTAAGGTAAAGGAAAGGAATGCATAAAATATCTGTTGGAGCAATTTGAGTGCAGAATGAGAATGCTCTCTGGGATGACAAAACGACCTGTTGTTGTGCTCAGTTCAAAGCCAGTGTGTGTGTCTTGTGCCTTCCGGCCTGCGATGCCAGCCTTCCTGCACTCCGCCTCAAAGCCAGCCTAGCGCCCCTTCCAGGCTGCCTGCCGCTTCTTCCAGGCTGCCTGCTGCTTCTTCCAGCCAGCCTAGCGCCCCTTCCAGCCAGCCTAGCGCCCCTTCCAGGCAGCCTAGAGCCCCTTCCAAACAGCCTAGCGACCCTTCCAGCCAGCCTAGCGCCCCTTCCAGCCAGCCTAGCGCAGCCTTCCAACCAGCCTAGCGTCCCTTCCAGCCAGCCTGGCTCCCCTTCCAGCAATTCTAGCACCCCTTCCAGCCAGCCTAGTGCCTCTTCCAGGCAGCCTAGCGCCCCTTCCAGGCAGCCTAGCGCCCCTTCCAGCCAGCCTAGCGCCCCTTCCAGCCAGCCTAGCGCCCTTTCCAGCCAGCCTAGCGCCTCTTCCAAGCAGGCTAGCGCCTCTTCCGGGCAGCCTAGCGCCCTTTCCGGCCAGCCTAGCGCCCCTTCCAACCAGCCTAGCACCCCTTCCAGGCTGCCTAGCGCCCCTTCCAGCCAGCCTAGCACCTCTTCCAGGCAGCCTAGCGCCCCTTCCTGCCAGCCTAGCGCCCCTTCCAGGCAGCCTAGCGCCTCTTCCAGGCAGCCTAGCGCCCTTTCCAGCCAGCCTAGCACCCCTTCCAACCAGCCTAGCGCCCCTTCCAGCCAGCCTAGCGCCTCTTCCAGTCAGCCTAGCGCCCCTTCCAGACTGACTGCAAGCTGTAGCACCAGTGATGTCATTAGTTACTTGAGAAAGTAATATATTACATTACAATATTACAATGTGTTAAATTACATTGTGTGGAAAGTCATTTTTATTTATTTAACTAGGCAAGTCAGTTAAGAACAAATTCTTATTTTCAATGACAGCCTAGGAACAGTGGGTTAGCTGCCTTGTTCAGGGGCAGAATATTCAGGGGCAGATATTTACCTTGTCAGCTCAGGGATTCGATCTAGCAACCTTTCGGTTACTGACCCAACACTGTAACCACTAGGCTACCTGCCGCCTCAGTAACGCGTTATATTTCTACTTATATTACACTGCGTTACTTTGATGAAAACTATTTCAGAACGTCACTGTTTGTTTGACTGTAGGAGCGAACGAGGCGAGCCACAGTCGCTACCAAAGACAGGCCACTAATAGGTAATCTAATGCATTCAGAAATTATCTTCAACCCGATCAGAAAGATGTCTGAATATTGGAGTACATTTCCGGGAATGATTCTAGGAGAGGATAGGCTACACCTATAGCCTGGCCAAGGGGCCCTCCGTGATACAAGACAACCATTTATGCACTTGTGAAATGTATGCTTAAAACTGTTGTTTTCATCTACATACAAACAAGAAAATATCGGCCAACCTTTCTGTAATGTCGTCCACGAAAATCAATAATTCCTTTGGTATGATAACTCATCCTTTGGTATGATAACTCATCCTTTGGTATGATAACTCATCCTTTGGTATGATAACTCATCCTTTGGTATGATAACACATCCTTTGGTATGATAACTCATCCTTTGGTATGATAACTCATCCTTTGGTATGATAACTCATCCTTTGGTATGATAACTCATCCTTCGGTATGATAACTCATCCTTCGGTATGATAATTCATCCTTTGGTATCATAACTCATCCTTTGGTATGATAATTCATCCTTTGGTATGATAACACACAAGGTGTCCCAAATTGATAATCCACAACACTGTAGCCAGTGCACTGAACTGGCAATGTAATGCCTGTTTCTATACAATGCTTTAATGATAATGTAGAATCCATATGAAAAGGAATACAACAATATGTCTAGACAAGGCTATTTCATGATCATTGATCATTCTGAGAGTCTCCTGTCAGAAGTTCCCTCGCGGTGGGAAAGTTTGACGAATGAAAAAATAAAGGTAGGAATAGATGCATTTTTTAAAATAAATAACAAATCCCTTTAGCCTATACCAACAAGTCCTCCTATAAAATGTATGTTATGTTGCACAGCCTCATATAAGCTAGACCTCTACATATTTCCTTTCTTAACATTCAAAATCCCCAATGTGAGCAACCACAGCATAGTGATGGACAGCTAGACCACAGCATAGTGATGGACATCTAGACCACAGCATAGTGATGGACATCTAGACCACAGCATAGTGATGGACAGCTAGACCACAGCATAGTGATGGACATCTAGACCACAGCATAGTGATGGACATCTAGACCACAGCATAGTGATTGGACACCTAGACCACAGCATAGTGATTGGACACCTAGACCACAGCATAGTGATGGACAGCTAGACCACAGCATAGTGATGGACATCTAGACCACAGCATAGTGATGGACACATAGACCACAGCATAGTGATGGACATCTAGACCACAGCATAGTGATGGACACCTAGACCACAGCATAGTGATGGACCTCTAGACCACAGCATAGTGATGGACATCTAGACCACAGCATAGTGATGGACATCTAGACCACAGCATAGTGATGGACATCTAGACCACAGCATAGTGATGGACATCTAGACCACAGCATAGTGATGGACATCTAGACCACAGCATAGTGATGGACATCTAGACCACAGCATAGTGATGGACATCTAGACCACAGCATAGTGATGGACATCTAGACCACAGCATAGTGATGGACATCTAGACCACAGCATAGTGATGGACATCTAGACCACAGCATAGTGATGGACATCTAGACCACAGCATAGGACATGATGGACATCTAGACCACAGCATAGTGATGGACATCTAGACCACAGCATAGTGATGGACATCTAGACCACAGCATAGTGATGGACATCTAGACCACAGCATAGTGATGGACATCTAGACCACAGCATAGTGATGGACATCTAGACCACAGCATAGTGATGGACATCTAGACCACAGCATAGTGATGGACATCTAGACCACAGCATAGTGATGGACACCTAGACCACAGCATAGTGATGGACCCCTAGACCACAGCATAGTGATGGACATCTAGACCACAGCATAGTGATGGACATCTAGACCACAGCATAGTGATGGACATCTAGACCACAGCATAGTGATGGACATCTAGACCACAGCATAGTGATGTGGACATCTAGACCACAGCATAGTGATGGACATCTAGACCACAGCATAGTGATGGACATCTAGACCACAGCATAGTGATGGACATCTAGACCACAGCATAGTGATGGACATCTAGACCACAGCATAGTGATGGACCTCTAGACCACAGCATAGTGATGGACATCTAGACCACAGCATAGTGATGGACATCTAGACCACAGCATAGTGATGGACATCTAGACCACAGCATAGTGATGGACATCTAGACCACAGCATAGTGATGGACATCTAGACCACAGCATAGTGATGGACATCTAGACCACAGCATAGTGATGGACATCTAGACCACAGCATAGTGATGGACATCCAGACCACAGCATAGTGATGGACATCTAGACCACAGCATAGTGATGGACATCTAGACCACAGCATAGTGATGGACATCTAGACCACAGCATGTGATGGACATCTAGACCACAGCATAGTGATGGACATCTAGACCACAGCATAGTGATGTGACATCTAGACCACAGCATAGTGATGGACATCTAGACCACAGCATAGTGATGGACATCTAGACCACAGCATAGTGATGGACATCTAGACCACAGCATAGTGATGGACACCACAGCATAGACCACAGCATAGTGATGGACATCTAGACCACAGCATAGTGATGGACATCTAGACCACAGCATAGTGATGGACATCTAGACCACAGCATAGTGATGGACATCTAGACCACAGCATAGTGATGGACATCTAGACCACAGCATAGTGATGGACATCTAGACCACAGCATAGTGATGGACATCTAGACCACAGCATAGTGATGGACACATAGACCACAGCATAGTGATGGACACCTAGACCACAGCATAGTGATGGACATCTAGACCACAGCATAGTGATGGACATCTAGACCACAGCATAGTGATGGACATCTAGACCACAGCATAGTGATGGACATCTAGACCACAGCATAGTGATGGACATCTAGACCACAGCATAGTGATGGACATCTAGACCACAGCATAGTGATGGACACCTAGACCACAGCATAGTGATGGACATCTAGACCACAGCATAGTGATGGACATCTAGACCACAGCATAGTGATGGACATCTAGACCACAGCATAGTGATGGACATCTAGACCACAGCATAGATGATGGACATCTAGACCACAGCATAGTGATGGACATCTAGACCACAGCATAGTGATGGACATCTAGACCACAGCATAGTGATGGACATCTAGACCACAGCATAGTGATGGACATCTAGACCACAGCATAGTGATGGACATCTAGACCACAGCATAGTGATGGACATCTAGACCACAGCATAGTGATGGACATCTAGACCACAGCATAGTGATGATGGACACAGCATAGTGATGGACATCTAGACCACAGCATAGTGATGGACATCTAGACCACAGCATAGTGATGGACACCTAGACCACAGCATAGTGATGGACATCTAGACCACAGCATAGTGATGGACATCTAGACCACAGCATAGTGATGGACACAGCATAGACCACAGCATAGTGATGGACATCTAGACCACAGCATAGTGATGGACATCTAGACCACAGCATAGTGATGGACATCTAGACCACAGCATAGTGATTGGACACCTAGACCACAGCATAGTGATGGACACCTAGACCACAGCATAGTGATGGACATCTAGACCACAGCATAGGGATGGACATCTAGACCACAGCATAGTGATGGACATCTAGACCACAGCATAGTGATGGACCCCTAGACCACAGCATAGTGATGGACATCTAGACCACAGCATAGTGATGGACATCTAGACCACAGCATAGTGATGGACCCTAGACCACAGCATAGTGATGGACATCTAGACCACAGCATAGTGATGGACACCTAGACCACAGCATAGTGATGGACATCTAGACCACAGCATAGTGATGGACATCTAGACCACAGCATAGTGATGGACATCTAGACCACAGCATAGTGATGGACATCTAGACCACAGCATAGTGATGGACATCTAGACCACAGCATAGTGATGTACATCTAGACCACAGCATAGTGATGGACATCTAGACCACAGCATAGTGATGTACATCTAGACCACAGCATAGTGATGGACATCTAGACCACAGCATAGTGATGGACATCTAGATCACAGCATAGTGATGGACATCTAGACCACAGCATAGTGATGGACCCCTAGACCACAGCATAGTGATGGACCCAGCTAGACCACAGCATAGTGATGGACATCTAGACCACAGCATAGTGATGGACATCTAGACCACAGCATAGTGATGGACCAGCATAGACCACAGCATAGTGATGGACCCCTAGACCACAGCATAGTGATGGACCCCTAGACCACAGCATAGTGATGGACATCTAGACCACAGCATAGTGATGGACATCTAGACCACAGCATAGTGATGGACATCTAGACCACAGCATAGTGATGGACATCTAGACCACAGCATAGTGATGGACATCTAGACCACAGCATAGTGATGTGGACATCTAGAACACAGCATAGTGATGGACACCTAGACCACAGCATAGTGATGGACATCTAGACCACAGCATAGTGATGGACATCTAGACCACAGCATAGTGATGGACATCTAGACCACAGCATAGTGATGGACATCTAGACCACAGCATAGTGATGGACCCCTAGACCACAGCATAGTGATGGACCCCTAGACCACAGCATAGTGATGGACATCTAGACCACAGCATAGTGATGGACATCTAGACCACAGCATAGTGATGGACATCTAGACATCTAGACCACAGCATAGTGATGGACACCTAGACCACAGCATAGTGATGGACATCTAGACCACAGCATAGTGATGGACATCTAGACCACAGCATAGTGATGGACATCTAGACCACAGCATAGTGATGGACATCTAGACCACAGCATAGTGGATGACCACACATAGTGATGGACATCTAGACCACAGCATAGTGATGGACACCTAGACCACAGCATAGTGATGGACCCAGCTAGACCACAGCATAGTGATGGACATCTAGACCACAGCATAGTGATGATGGACATCTAGACCACAGCATAGTGATGGACATCTAGACCACAGCATAGTGATGGACATCTAGACCACAGCATAGTGATGGACATCTAGACCACAGCATAGTGATGGACACCTAGACCACAGCATAGTGATGGACATCTAGACCACAGCATAGTGATGGACATCTAGACCACAGCATAGTGATGGACATCTAGACCACAGCATAGTGATGGACATCTAGACCACAGCATAGTGATGGACATCTAGACCACAGCATAGTGATGGACATCTAGACCACAGCATAGTGATGGACATCTAGACCACAGCATAGTGATGGACATCTAGACCACAGCATAGTGATGGACATCTAGACCACAGCATAGTGATGGACATCTAGACCACAGCATAGTGATGGACATCTAGACCACAGCATAGTGATGGACATCTAGACCACAGCATAGTGATGGACATCCTAGACCACAGCATAGTGATGGACATCTAGACCACAGCATAGTGATGGACATCTAGACCACAGCATAGTGATGGACATCTAGACCACAGCATAGTGATGGACACCTAGACCACAGCATAGTGATGGACACCTAGACCACAGCATAGTGATGGACATCTAGACCACAGCATAGTGATGGACATCTAGACCACAGCATAGTGATGGACATCTAGACCACAGCATAGTGATGGACATCTAGACCACAGCATAGTGATGGACATCTAGACCACAGCATAGTGATGGACATCTAGACCACAGCATAGTGATGGACCCTAGACATCATAGTGATGGACACCACAGCATAGTGATGGACATCTAGACCACAGCATAGTGATGGACATCTAGACCACAGCATAGTGATGGACATCCCACAGACCACAGCATAGTGATGGACATCTAGACCACAGCATAGTGATGGACATCTAGACCACAGCATAGTGATGGACCCCTAGACCACAGCATAGTGATGGACCCCTAGACCACAGCATAGTGATGGACATCTAGACCACAGCATAGTGATGGACATCTAGACCACAGCATAGTGATGGACATCTAGACCACAGCATAGTGATGGACATCTAGACCACAGCATAGTGATGGACATCTAGACCACAGCATAGTGATGGACATCTAGACCACAGCATAGTGATGGACATCTAGACCACAGCATAGTGATGGACATCTAGACCACAGCATAGTGATGTACATCTAGACCACAGCATAGTGATGGACATCTAGACCACAGCATAGTGATGGACATCTAGACCACAGCATAGTGATGGACATCTAGACCACAGCATAGTGATGGACCCCTAGACCACAGCATAGTGATGGACCCCTAGACCACAGCATAGTGATGGACCCTAGACCACAGCATAGTGATGGACATCTAGACCACAGCATAGTGATGGACCCTAGACCACAGCATAGTGATGGACATCTAGACCACAGCATAGTGATGGACATCTAGACCACAGCATAGTGATGGACCCCTAGACCACAGCATAGTGGACATCTAGACCACAGCATAGTGATGGACATCTAGACCACAGCATAGTGATGGACATCTAGACCACAGCATAGTGATGGACATCTAGACCACAGCATAGTGATGGACATCTAGACCACAGCATAGTGATGGACCCTAGACCACAGCATAGTGATGGACACCTAGACCACAGCATAGTGATGGACATCTAGACCACAGCATAGTGATGGACATCTAGACCACAGCATAGTGATGGACATCTAGACCACAGCATAGTGATGGACATCTAGACCACAGCATAGTGATGGACATCTAGACCACAGCATAGTGATGGACATCTAGACCACAGCATAGTGATGGACATCTAGACCACAGCATAGTGATGGACATCTAGACCACAGCATAGTGATGGACATCTAGACCACAGCATAGTGATGGACATCTAGACCACAGCATAGTGATGGACCCTAGACCACAGCATAGTGATGGACATCTAGACCACAGCATAGTGATGGACCCCTAGACCACAGCATAGTGATGGACCCTAGACCACAGCATAGTGATGGACCCTAGACCACAGCATAGTGATGGACCCTAGACCACAGCATAGTGATGGACACCTAGACCACAGCATAGTGATGGACATCTAGACCACAGCATAGTGATGGACATCTAGACCACAGCATAGTGATGGACATCTAGACCACAGCATAGTGATGGACATCTAGACCACAGCATAGTGATGGACATCTAGACCACAGCATAGTGATGGACATCTAGACCACAGCATAGTGATGGACATCTAGACCACAGCATAGTGATGGACATCTAGACCACAGCATAGTGATGGACATCTAGACCACAGCATAGTGATGGACCCCTAGACCACAGCATAGTGATGGACACCTAGACCACAGCATAGTGATGGACATCTAGACCACAGCATAGTGATGGACATCTAGACCACAGCATAGTGATGGACATCTAGACCACAGCATAGTGATGGACATCTAGACCACAGCATAGTGATGGACATCTAGACCACAGCATAGTGATGGACACCTAGACCACAGCATAGTGATGGACACCTAGACCACAGCATAGTGATGGACATCTAGACCACAGCATAGTGATGGACATCTAGACCACAGCATAGTGATGGACACCTAGACCACAGCATAGTGATGGACATCTAGACCACAGCATAGTGATGGACATCTAGACCACAGCATAGTGATGTGGACATCTAGACCACAGCATAGTGATGGACATCTAGACCACAGCATAGTGATGGACATCTAGACATCTAGACCACAGCATAGTGATGGACATCTAGACCACAGCATAGTGATGGACACATAGACCACAGCATAGTGATGGACACCTAGACCACAGCATAGTGATGGACACCTAGACCACAGCATAGTGATGGACACCTAGACCACAGCATAGTGATGGACATCTAGACCACAGCATAGTGATGGACATCTAGACCACAGCATAGTGATGGACATCTAGACCACAGCATAGTGATGGACATCTAGACCACAGCATAGTGATGGACACCTAGACCACAGCATAGTGATGGACATCTAGACCACAGCATAGTGATGGACATCTAGACCACAGCATAGTGATGGACATCTAGACCACAGCATAGTGATGTACATCTAGACCACAGCATAGTGATGGACACCTAGACCACAGCATAGTGATGGACCCCTAGACCACAGCATAGTGATGGACATCTAGACCACAGCATAGTGATGGACATCTAGACCACAGCATAGTGATGGACACCTAGACCACAGCATAGTGATGGACACATAGACCACAGCATAGTGATGGACATCTAGACCACAGCATAGTGATGGACATCTAGACCACAGCATAGTGATGGACATCTAGACCACAGCATAGTGATGGACACATAGACCACAGCATAGTGATGGACACCTAGACCACAGCATAGTGATGGACCCCTAGACCACAGCATAGTGATGGACATCTAGACCACAGCATAGTGATGGACCCCTAGACCACAGCATAGTGATGGACATCTAGACCACAGCATAGTGATGGACCCCTAGACCACAGCATAGTGATGGACATCTAGACCACAGCATAGTGATGGACATCTAGACCACAGCATAGTGATGGACATCTAGACCACAGCATAGTGATGGACCCCTAGACCACAGCATAGTGATGGACCCCTAGACCACAGCATAGTGATGGACATCTAGACCACAGCATAGTGATGGACATCTAGACCACAGCATAGTGATGGACATCTAGACCACAGCATAGTGATGGACATCTAGACCACAGCATAGTGATGGACATCTAGACCACAGCATAGTGATGGACATCTAGACCACAGCATAGTGATGGACATCTAGACCACAGCATAGTGATGTACATCTAGACCACAGCATAGTGATGGACATCTAGACCACAGCATAGTGATGTACATCTAGACCACAGCATAGTGATGGACATCTAGACCACAGCATAGTGATGGACCCTAGACCACAGCATAGTGATGGACCCCTAGACCACAGCATAGTGATGGACCCTAGACCACAGCATAGTGATGGACATCTAGACCACAGCATAGTGATGGACATCTAGACCACAGCATAGTGATGGACATCTAGACCACAGCATAGTGATGGACCCCTAGACCACACAGCATAGTGATGGACATCTAGACCACAGCATAGTGATGGACATCTAGACCACAGCATAGTGATGGACATCTAGACCACAGCATAGTGATGGACATCTAGACCACAGCATAGTGATGGACATCTAGACCACAGCATAGTGATGGACATCTAGACCACAGCATAGACCCCTAGACCACAGCATAGTGATGGACATCTAGACCACAGCATAGTGATGGACATCTAGACCACAGCATAGTGATGGACATCTAGACCACAGCATAGTGATGGACATCTAGACCACAGCATAGTGATGGACATCTAGACCACAGCATAGTGATGGACATCTAGACCACAGCATAGTGATGGACATCTAGACCACAGCATAGTGATGGACATCTAGACCACAGCATAGTGATGGACATCTAGACCACAGCATAGTGATGGACATCTAGACCACAGCATAGTGATGGACATCTAGACCACAGCATAGTGATGGACATCTAGACCACAGCATAGTGATGGACATCTAGACCACAGCATAGTGATGGACATCTAGACCACAGCATAGTGATGGACATCTAGACCACAGCATAGTGATGGACATCTAGACCACAGCATAGTGATGGACATCTAGACCACAGCATAGTGATGGACACCTAGACCACAGCATAGTGATGGACATCTAGACCACAGCATAGTGATGGACATCTAGACCACAGCATAGTGATGGACATCTAGACCACAGCATAGTGATGGACACCTAGACCACAGCATAGTGATGGACATCTAGACCACAGCATAGTGATGGACATCTAGACCACAGCATAGTGATGGACATCTAGACCACAGCATAGTGATGGACATCTAGACCACAGCATAGTGATGGACATCTAGACCACAGCATAGTGATGGACACCTAGACCACAGCATAGTGATGGACATCTAGACCACAGCATAGTGATGGACATCTAGACCACAGCATAGTGATGGACATCTAGACCACAGCATAGTGATGGACCCATAGTGATGTGACATCTAGACCACAGCATAGTGATGGACATCTAGACCACAGCATAGTGATGGACATCTAGACCACAGCATAGTGATGGACATCTAGACCACAGCATAGTGATGGACATCTAGACCACAGCATAGTGATGGACATCCTAGACCACAGCATAGTGATGGACATCTAGACCACAGCATAGTGATGGACATCTAGACCACAGCATAGTGATGGACATCTAGACCACAGCATAGTGATGGACATCTAGACCACAGCATAGTGATGGACATCTAGACCACAGCATAGTGATGTACATCTAGACCACAGCATAGTGATGGACATCTAGACCACAGCATAGTGATGGACATCTAGACCACAGCATAGTGATGGACATCTAGACCACAGCATAGTGATGGACATCTAGACCACAGCATAGTGATGGACATCTAGACCACAGCATAGTGATGGACATCTAGACCACAGCATAGTGATGGACATCTAGACCACAGCATAGTGATGGACCCCTAGACCACAGCATAGTGATGGACATCTAGACCACAGCATAGTGATGGACATCTAGACCACAGCATAGTGATGGACATCTAGACCACAGCATAGTGATGGACACCCTAGACCACAGCATAGTGATGGACCCTAGACCACAGCATAGTGATGGACATCTAGACCACAGCATAGTGATGGACATCTAGACCACAGCATAGTGATGGACACCTAGACCACAGCATAGTGATGGACATCTAGACCACAGCATAGTGATGGACATCTAGACCACAGCATAGTGATGGACATCTAGACCACAGCATAGTGATGGACATCTAGACCACAGCATAGTGATGGACATCTAGACCACAGCATAGTGATGGACATCTAGACCACAGCATAGTGATGGACATCTAGACCACAGCATAGTGATGGACACCTAGACCACAGCATAGTGATGGACATCTAGACCACAGCATAGTGATGGACATCTAGACCACAGCATAGTGATGGACATCTAGACCACAGCATAGTGATGGACATCTAGACCACAGCATAGTGATGGACATCTAGACCACAGCATAGTGATGGACATCTAGACCACAGCATAGTGATGGACATCTAGACCACAGCATAGTGATGGACATCTAGACCACAGCATAGTGATGGACCCCTAGACCACAGCATAGTGATGGACATCTAGACCACAGCATAGTGATGGACCCCTAGACCACAGCATAGTGATGGACATCTAGACCACAGCATAGTGATGGACCCCTAGACCACAGCATAGTGATGGACATCTAGACCACAGCATAGTGATGGACATCTAGACCACAGCATAGTGATGGACATCTAGACCACAGCATAGTGATGGACATCTAGACCACAGCATAGTGATGGACATCTAGACCACAGCATAGTGATGGACATCTAGACCACAGCATAGTGATGTGGACATCTAGACCACAGCATAGTGATGGACATCTAGACCACAGCATAGTGATGGACATCTAGACCACAGCATAGTGATGGACATCTAGACCACAGCATAGTGATGGACAGCTAGACCACAGCATAGTGATGGACATCTAGATAGTGATGGACATCTAGACCACAGCATAGTGATGGACATCTAGACCACAGCATAGTGATGGACATCTAGACCACAGCATAGTGATGGACATCTAGACCACAGCATAGTGATGGACATCTAGACCACAGCATAGTGATGGACATCTAGACCACAGCATAGTGATGGACATCTAGACCACAGCATAGTGATGGACATCTAGACCACAGCATAGTGATGGACATCTAGACCACAGCATAGTGATGGACATCTAGACCACAGCATAGTGATGGACATCTAGACCACAGCATAGTGATGGACATCTAGACCACAGCATAGTGATGGACATCTAGACCACAGCATAGTGATGGACATCTAGACCACAGCATAGTGATGGACATCTAGACCACAGCATAGTGATGGACATCTAGACCACAGCATAGTGATGGACATCTAGACCACAGCATAGTGATGGACATCTAGACCACAGCATAGTGATGGACATCTAGACCACAGCATAGTGATGGACATCTAGACCACAGCATAGTGATGGACATCTAGACCACAGCATAGTGATGGACATCTAGACCACAGCATAGTGATGGACATCTAGACCACAGCATAGTGATGGACATCTAGACCACAGCATAGTGATGGACATCTAGACCACAGCATAGTGATGGACATCTAGACCACAGCATAGTGATGGACATCTAGACCACAGCATAGTGATGGACATCTAGACCACAGCATAGTGATGGACATCTAGACCACAGCATAGTGATGGACATCTAGACCACAGCATAGTGATGGACATCTAGACCACAGCATAGTGATGGACATCTAGACCACAGCATAGTGATGGACATCTAGACCACAGCATAGTGATGGACATCTAGACCACAGCATAGTGATGGACATCTAGACCACAGCATAGTGATGGACATCTAGACCACAGCATAGTGATGGACATCTAGACCACAGCATAGTGATGTGATGGACATCTAGACCACAGCATAGTGATGGACATCTAGACCACAGCATAGTGATGGACACCTAGACCACAGCATAGTGATGGACATCCTAGACCACAGCATAGTGATGGACATCTAGACCACAGCATAGTGATGGACATCTAGACCACAGCATAGTGATGGACATCTAGACCACAGCATAGTGATGGACATCTAGACCACAGCATAGTGATGTGGACATCTAGACCACAGCATAGTGATGGACATCTAGACCACAGCATAGTGATGGACATCTAGACCACAGCATAGTGATGACATCTGGACCATCTAGTGGACCACAGCATAGTGATGGACCCCTAGACCACAGCATAGTGATGGACATCTAGACCACAGCATAGTGATGGACATCTAGACCACAGCATAGTGATGTGACATCTAGACCACAGCATAGTGATGGACATCTAGACCACAGCATAGTGATGGACATCTAGACCACAGCATAGTGATGGACATCTGGACATAGTGATGGACACCTAGACCACAGCATAGTGATGGACATCTAGACCACAGCATAGTGATGGACATCTAGACCACAGCATAGTGATGTGGACATCTAGACCACAGCATAGTGATGGACATCTAGACCACAGCATAGTGATGGACATCTAGACCACAGCATAGTGATGGACATCTAGACCACAGCATAGTGATGGACATCTAGACCACAGCATAGTGATGGACATCTAGACCACAGCATAGTGATGTGGACACCTAGACCACAGCATAGTGATGGCATAGTGACATCTAGACCACAGCATAGTGATGGACATCTAGACCACAGCATAGTGTGATGGACATCTAGACCACAGCATAGTGATGGACATCTAGACCACAGCATAGTGATGGACATCTAGACCACAGCATAGTGATGGACATCTAGACCACAGCATAGTGATGGACATCTAGACCACAGCATAGTGATGGACATCTAGACCACAGCATAGTGATGGACATCTAGACCACAGCATAGTGATGGACATCTAGACCACAGCATAGTGATGGACATCTAGACCACAGCATAGTGATGGACATCTAGACCACAGCATAGTGATGGACATCTAGACCACAGCATAGTGATGGACATCTAGACCACAGCATAGTGATGGACATCTAGACCACAGCATAGTGATGGACACCTAGACCACAGCATAGTGATGGACATCTAGACCACAGCATAGTGATGGACATCTAGACCACAGCATAGTGATGGACATCTAGACCACAGCATAGTGATGGACATCTAGACCACAGCATAGTGATGGACATCTAGACCACAGCATAGTGATGGACATCTAGACCACAGCATAGTGATGGACATCTAGACCACAGCATAGTGATGGACATCTAGTGATGGACATCTACCACAGCATAGTGATGGACATCTAGACCACAGCATAGTGATGGACCCCTAGACCACAGCATAGTGATTGGACACCTAGACCACAGCATAGTGATGGACCCCTAGACCACAGCATAGTGATGGACATCTAGACCACAGCATAGTGATGGACATCTAGACCACAGCATAGTGATTGGACACCTAGACCACAGCATAGTGATGGACATCTAGACCACAGCATAGTGATGGACATCTAGACCACAGCATAGTGATGGACATCTAGACCACAGCATAGTGATGGACATCTAGACCACAGCATAGTGATGGACATCTAGACCACAGCATAGTGATGGACCCCTAGACCACAGCATAGTGATGGACATCTAGACCACAGCATAGTGATGGACCCCTAGACCACAGCATAGTGATGGACATCTAGACCACAGCATAGTGATGGACATCTAGACCACAGCATAGTGATGGACATCTAGACCACAGCATAGTGATGGACATCTAGACCACAGCATAGTGATGGACATCTAGACCACAGCATAGTGATGGACATCTAGACCACAGCATAGTGATGGACATCTAGACCACAGCATAGTGATGGACATCTAGACCACAGCATAGTGATGGACATCTAGACCACAGCATAGTGATGTGGACATCTAGACCACAGCATAGTGATGGACATCTAGACCACAGCATAGTGATGGACATCTAGACCACAGCATAGTGATGGACCCCTAGACCACAGCATAGTGATGGACCCCTAGACCACAGCATAGTGATGGACCCTAGACCACAGCATAGTGATGGACCCCTAGACCACAGCATAGTGATGGACCCCTAGACCACAGCATAGTGATGGACATCTAGACCACAGCATAGTGATGGACCCCTAGACCACAGCATAGTGATGGACATCTAGACCACAGCATAGTGATGGACATCTAGACCACAGCATAGTGATGGACATCTAGACCACAGCATAGTGATGGACATCTAGACCACAGCATAGTGATGGACATCTAGACCACAGCATAGTGATGGACATCTAGACCACAGCATAGTGATGGACATCTAGACCACAGCATAGTGATGGACATCTAGACCACAGCATAGTGATGGACATCTAGACCACAGCATAGTGATGTGGACATCTAGACCACAGCATAGTGATGGACATCTAGACCACAGCATAGTGATGGACATCTAGACCACAGCATAGTGATGGACCCCTAGACCACAGCATAGTGATGGACCCCTAGACCACAGCATCTAGACCACAGCATAGTGATGGACATCTAGACCACAGCATAGTGATGGACATCTAGACCACAGCATAGTGATGGACATCTAGACCACAGCATAGTGATGGACATCTAGACCACAGCATAGTGATGGACATCTAGACCACAGCATAGTGATGGACATCTAGACCACAGCATAGTGATGGACATCTAGACCACAGCATAGTGATGGACATCTAGACCACAGCATAGTGATGGACATCTAGACCACAGCATAGACCACAGATGGACATCTAGACCACAGCATAGTGATGGACATCTAGACCACAGCATAGTGATGGACATCTAGACCACAGCATAGTGATGGGACATCTAGACCACAGCATAGTGATGGACATCTAGACCACAGCATAGTGATGGACATCTAGACCACAGCATAGTGATGGACATCTAGACCACAGCATAGTGATGGACATCTAGACCACAGCATAGTGATGGACATCTAGACCACAGCATAGTGATGGACATCTAGACCACAGCATAGTGATGGACATCTAGACCACAGCATAGTGATGGACATCTAGACCACAGCATAGTGATGGACATCTAGACCACAGCATAGTGATGGACATCTAGACCACAGCATAGTGATGGACATCTAGACCACAGCATAGTGATGGACATCTAGACCACAGCATAGTGATGGACATCTAGACCACAGCATAGTGATGGACATCTAGACCACAGCATAGTGATGGACATCTAGACCACAGCATAGTGATGGACATCTAGACCACAGCATAGTGATGGACATCTAGACCACAGCATAGTGATGGACATCTAGACCACAGCATAGTGATGGACATCTAGACCACAGCATAGTGATGGACATCTAGACCACAGCATAGTGATGGACATCTAGACCACAGCATAGTGATGGACATCTAGACCACAGCATAGTGATGGACATCTAGACCACAGCATAGTGATGGACATCTAGACCACAGCATAGTGATGGACATCTAGTGACCACAGCATAGTGATGGACATCTAGACCACAGCATAGTGATGGACATCTAGACCACAGCATAGTGATGGACATCTAGACCACAGCATAGTGATGGACATCTAGACCACAGCATAGTGATGGACCTAGACCACAGCATAGTGATGGACCCTAGACCACAGCATAGTGATGGACATCTAGACCACAGCATAGTGATGGACCCCTAGACCACAGCATAGTGATGGACATCTAGACCACAGCATAGTGATGGACATCTAGACCACAGCATAGTGATGGACATCTAGACCACAGCATAGTGATGGACACAGACCACAGCATAGTGATGGACATCTAGACCACAGCATAGTGATGGACATCTAGACCACAGCATAGTGATGGACATCTAGACCACAGCATAGTGATGGACATCTAGACCACAGCATAGTGATGGACATCTAGACCACAGCATAGTGATGGACATCTAGACCACAGCATAGTGATGGACATCTAGACCACAGCATAGTGATGGACATCTAGACCACAGCATAGTGATGGACATCTACATCTAGACCACAGCATAGTGATGGACATCTAGACCACAGCATAGTGATGACATCTAGACCACAGCATAGATGGACATCTGGACCACAGCATCATCTAGACCACAGCATAGTGATGGACCCCTAGACCACAGCATAGTGATGGACATCTAGACCACAGCATAGTGATGGACATCTAGACCACAGCATAGTGATGGACATCTAGACCACAGCATAGTGATGGACATCTAGACCACAGCATAGTGATGGACATCTAGACCACAGCATAGTGATGGACATCTAGACCACAGCATAGTGATGGACATCTAGACCACAGCATAGTGATGGACATCTAGACAACAGCATAGTGATGGACATCTAGACCACAGCATAGTGATGTGGACATCTAGACCACAGCATAGTGATGGACATCTAGACCACAGCATAGTGATGGACATCTAGACCACAGCATAGTGATGGACATCTAGACCACAGCATAGTGATGTGACATCTAGACCACAGCATAGTGATGGACATCTAGACCACAGCATAGTGATGGACATCTAGACCACAGCATAGTGATGGACATCTAGACCACAGCATAGTGATGGACATCTAGACCACAGCATAGTGATGGACACCTAGACCACAGCATAGTGATGGACATCTAGACCACAGCATAGTGATGGACATCTAGACCACAGCATAGTGATGGACATCTAGACCACAGCATAGTGATGGACATCTAGACCACAGCATAGTGATGGACATCTAGACCACAGCATAGTGATGGACATCTAGACCACAGCATAGTGATGGACATCTAGACCACAGCATAGTGATGGACATCTAGACCACAGCATAGTGATGGACATCTAGACCACAGCATAGTGATGGACATCTAGACCACAGCATAGTGATGGACATCTAGACCACAGCATAGTGATGGACATCTAGACCACAGCATAGTGATGTACATCTAGACCACAGCATAGTGATGGACATCTAGACCACAGCATAGTGATGGACATCTAGACCACAGCATAGTGATGGACATCTAGACCACAGCATAGTGATGGACATCTAGACCACAGCATAGTGATGGACATCTAGACCACAGCATAGTGATGGACCCTAGACCACAGCATAGTGATGGACATCTAGACCACAGCATAGTGATGGACATCTAGACCACAGCATAGTGATGGACATCTAGACCACAGCATAGTGATGGACATCTAGACCACAGCATAGTGATGTGACATCTAGACCACAGCATAGTGATGGACCCCTAGACCACAGCATAGTGATGGACATCTAGACCACAGCATAGTGATGGACCCCTAGACCACAGCATAGTGATGGACATCTAGACCACAGCATAGTGATGGACACCTAGACCACAGCATAGTGATGGACATCTAGACCACAGCATAGTGATGGACATCTAGACCACAGCATAGTGATGGACATCTAGACCACAGCATAGTGATGTGACATCTAGACCACAGCATAGTGATGGACATCTAGACCACAGCATAGTGATGGACATCTAGACCACAGCATAGTGATGGACATCTAGACCACAGCATAGTGATGGACATCTAGACCACAGCATAGTGATGGACACCTAGACCACAGCATAGTGATGGACATCTAGACCACAGCATAGTGATGGACATCTAGACCACAGCATAGTGATGGACACTAGACCACAGCATAGTGATGGACATCTAGACCACAGCATAGTGATGGACATCTAGACCACAGCATAGTGATGGACATCTAGACCACAGCATAGTGATGGACATCTAGACCACAGCATAGTGATGGACATCTAGACCACAGCATAGTGATGGACATCTAGACCACAGCATAGTGATGGACATCTAGACCACAGCATAGTGATGGACATCTAGACCACAGCATAGTGATGTGGACATCTAGACCACAGCATAGTGATGGACATCTAGACCACAGCATAGTGATGGACATCTAGACCACAGCATAGTGATGGACATCTAGACCACAGCATAGTGATGGACATCTGTGACCACAGCATAGTGATGGACATCTAGACCACAGCATAGTGATGGACACCTAGACCACAGCATAGTGATGGACATCTAGACCACAGCATAGTGATGGACATCTAGACCACAGCATAGTGATGGACATCTAGACCACAGCATAGTGATGTGGACATCTAGACCACAGCATAGTGATGGACATCTAGACCACAGCATAGTGATGGACATCTAGACCACAGCATAGTGATGGACATCTAGACCACAGCATAGTGATGGACATCTAGACCACAGCATAGTGATGGACATCTAGACCACAGCATAGTGATGGACATCTAGACCACAGCATAGTGATGGACATCTAGACCACAGCATAGTGATGGACATCTAGACCACAGCATAGTGATGGACATCTAGACCACAGCATAGTGATGGACCCCTAGACCACAGCATAGTGATGGACATCTAGACCACAGCATAGTGATGGACATCTAGACCACAGCATAGTGATGTGGACATCTAGACCACAGCATAGTGATGGACATCTAGACCACAGCATAGTGATGGACATCTAGACCACAGCATAGTGATGGACATCTAGACCACAGCATAGTGATGTGGACATCTAGACCACAGCATAGTGATGGACACCTAGACCACAGCATAGTGATGGACATCTAGACCACAGCATAGTGATGGACAGCTAGACCACAGCATAGTGATGGACATCTAGACCACAGCATAGTGATGGACATCTAGACCACAGCATAGTGATGGACATCTAGACCACAGCATAGTGATGGACATCTAGACCACAGCATAGTGATGGACATCTAGACCACAGCATAGTGATGGACACCTAGACCACAGCATAGTGATGGACATCTAGACCACAGCATAGTGATGGACATCTAGACCACAGCATAGTGATGGACATCTAGACCACAGCATAGTGATGGACCCCTAGACCACAGCATAGTGATGGACATCTAGACCACAGCATAGTGATGGACATCTAGACCACAGCATAGTGATGGACCCCTAGACCACAGCATAGTGATGGACATCTAGACCACAGCATAGTGATGGACATCTAGACCACAGCATAGTGATGGACATCTAGACCACAGCATAGTGATGGACATCTAGACCACAGCATAGTGATGGACATCTAGACCACAGCATAGTGATGGACCCCTAGACCACAGCATAGTGATGGACACAGCTAGACCACAGCATAGTGATGGACATCTAGACCACAGCATAGTGATGGACATCTAGACCACAGCATAGTGATGGACATCTAGACCACAGCATAGTGATGACATCTAGACCACAGCATAGTGATGGACATCTAGACCACAGCATAGTGATGGACATCTAGACCACAGCATAGTGATGGACATCTAGACCACAGCATAGTGATGGACATCTAGACCACAGCATAGTGATGGACATCTAGACCACAGCATAGTGATGGACATCTAGACCACAGCATAGTGATGGACATCTAGACCACAGCATAGTGATGGACATCTAGACCACAGCATAGTGATGGACATCTAGACCACAGCATAGTGATGGACATCTAGACCACAGCATAGTGATGGACATCTAGACCACAGCATAGTGATGGACATCTAGACCACAGCATAGTGATGGACATCTAGACCACAGCATAGTGATGGACATCTAGACCACAGCATAGTGATGGACATCTAGACCACAGCATAGTGATGGACATCTAGACCTGGCATAGTGATGGACATCTAGACCACAGCATAGTGATGGACATCTAGACCACAGCATAGTGATGGACATCTAGACCACAGCATAGTGATGGACATCTAGACCACAGCATAGTGATGGACATCTAGACCACAGCATAGTGATGGACATCTAGACCACAGCATAGTGATGGACATCTAGACCACAGCATAGTGATGGACATCTAGACCACAGCATAGTGATGGACATCTAGACCACAGCATAGTGATGGACATCTAGACCACAGCATAGTGATGGACATCTAGACCACAGCATAGTGATGGACACATAGACCACAGCATAGTGATGGACATCTAGACCACAGCATAGTGATGGACCCCTAGACCACAGCATAGTGATGGACATCTAGACCACAGCATAGTGATGGACATCTAGACCACAGCATAGTGATGGACCCTATAGACCACAGCATAGTGATGGACACATAGACCACAGCATAGTGATGGACATCTAGACCACAGCATATTGATGGACCCCTAGACCACAGCATAGTGATGGACCCCTAGACCACAGCATAGTGATGGACCCTAGACCACAGCATAGTGATGGACATCTAGACCACAGCATAGTGATGGACATCTAGACCACAGCAT
Source organism: Oncorhynchus keta (assembly GCF_023373465.1). NCBI lineage: Eukaryota > Metazoa > Chordata > Actinopteri > Salmoniformes > Salmonidae > Oncorhynchus > Oncorhynchus keta. Next base: position 38,222,632 of record NC_068428.1, read on the forward strand.
AGTGATGGACATCTAGACCACAGCATAGTGATGGACATCTAGACCACAGCATAGTGATGGACATCTAGACCACAGCATAGTGATGGACATCTAGACCACAGCATAGTGATGGACATCTAGACCACAGCATAGTGATGGACATCTAGACCACAGCATAGTGATGGACATCTAGACCACAGCATAGTGATGGACATCTAGACCACAGCATAGTGATGGACATCTAGACCACAGCATAGTGATGGACATCTAGACCACAGCATAGTGATGGACACCTAGACCACAGCATAGTGATGGACATCCTAGACCACAGCATAGTGATGGACATCCTAGACCACAGCATAGTGATGGACATCTAGACCACAGCATAGTGATGGACATCCACAGCATAGTGATGGACCCTAGACCACAGCATAGTGATGGACATCTAGACCACAGCATAATGATGGACATCTAGACCACAGCATAGTGATGGACATCTAGACCACAGCATAGTGATGGACACCTAGACCACAGCATAGTGATGGACATCTAGACCACAGCATAGTGATGGACATCTAGACCACAGCATAGTGATGGACATCTAGACCACAGCATAGTGATGGACATCTAGACCACAGCATAGTGATGGACATCTAGACCACAGCATAGTGATGGACACCTAGACCACAGCATAGTGATGGACATCTAGACCACAGCATAGTGATGGACATCTAGACCACAGCATAGTGATGGACATCTAGACCACAGCATAGTGATGGACACAGCTAGACCCACAGCATAGTGATGGACATCTAGACCACAGCATAGTGATGGACATCTAGACCACAGCATAGTGATGGACATCTAGACCACAGCATAGTGATGGACATCTAGACCACAGCATAGTGATGTGGACATCTAGACCACAGCATAGTGATGGACACATAGACCACAGCATAGTGATGGACCCTAGACCACAGCATAGTGATGGACCCCTAGACCACAGCATAGTGATGGACATCTAGACCACAGCATAGTGATGGACATCTAGACCACAGCATAGTGATGGACATCTCAGACCACAGCATAGTGATGGACATCTAGACCACAGCATAGTGATGGACATCTAGACCACAGCATAGTGATGGACATCTAGACCACAGCATAGTGATGGACATCTAGACCACAGCATAGTGATGGACATCTAGACCACAGCATAGTGATGGACATCTAGACCACAGCATAGTGATGTGGACATCTAGACCACAGCATAGTGATGGACATCTAGACCACAGCATAGTGATGGACATCTAGACCACAGCATAGTGATGGACATCTAGACCACAGCATAGTGATGGACATCTAGACCACAGCATAGTGATGGACCCCTAGACCACAGCATAGTGATGGACATCTAGACCACAGCATAGTGATGGACATCTAGACCACAGCATAGTGATGGACATCTAGACCACAGCATAGTGATGGACACATAGACCACAGCATAGTGATGGACATCTAGACCACAGCATAGTGATGGACATCTAGACCACAGCATAGTGATGGACATCTAGACCACAGCATAGTGATGTGGACATCTAGACCACAGCATAGTGATGGACACATAGACCACAGCATAGTGATGGACATCTAGACCACAGCATAGTGATGGACATCTAGACCACAGCATAGTGATGGACATCTAGACCACAGCATAGTGATGGACATCTAGACCACAGCATAGTGATGGACATCTAGACCACAGCATAGTGATGGACATCTAGACCACAGCATAGTGATGGACATCTAGACCACAGCATAGTGATGGACATCTAGACCACAGCATAGTGATGGACACCTAGACCACAGCATAGTGATGGACATCTAGACCACAGCATAGTGATGGACATCTAGACCACAGCATAGTGATGGACATCTAGACCACAGCATAGTGATGGACATCTAGACCACAGCATAGTGATGGACACATAGACCACAGCATAGTGATGGACACCTAGACCACAGCATAGTGATGGACACCTAGACCACAGCATAGTGATGGACACCTAGACCACAGCATAGTGATGGACATCTAGACCACAGCATAGTGATGGACATCTAGACCACAGCATAGTGATGGACACCTAGACCACAGCATAGTGATGGACATCTAGACCACAGCATAGTGATGGACATCTAGACCACAGCATAGTGATGTGACATCTAGACCACAGCATAGTGATGTGGACATCTGACCACAGCATAGTGATGGGACATCTTGACCACAGCATAGTGATGGACATCTAGACCACAGCATAGTGATGGACATCTAGACCACAGCATAAAGTGATGGACACCTATGACCACAGCATAGTGGGACACCTAGACCACAGCATAGTGATGGACATCTAGACCACAGCATAGTGATGGACATCTAGACCACAGCATAGTGATGTGGACATCTAGACCACAGCATAGTGATGGACATCTAGACCACAGCATAGTGATGGACATCTAGACCACAGCATAGTGATGGACACTAGACCACAGCATAGTGATGGACATCTGTGACCACAGCATAGTGATGGACATCTAGACCACAGCATAGTGATGGACATCTAGACCACAGCATAGTGATGGACACCTAGACCACAGCATAGTGATGGACAGCTAGACCACAGCATAGTGATGGACATCTAGACCACAGCATAGTGATGGACACCTAGACCACAGCATAGTGATGTGGACATCTAGACCACAGCATAGTGATGTGGACATCTAGACCACAGCATAGTGGACACCTAGACCACAGCATAGTGGACACCTAGACCACAGCATAGTGATGTGGACATCTAGACCACAGCATAGTGATGGACCCCTAGACCACAGCATAGTGGACACCTAGACCACAGCATAGATGGACATCTAGACCACAGCATAGTGATGGACATCTAGACCACAGCATAGTGATGGACATCTAGACCACAGCATAGTGATGGACATCCCACAGCATAGTGATGGACATCTAGACCACAGCATAGTGATGGACATCTAGACCACAGCATAGATGGACCCACAGCATAGTGATGTGGACATCTAGACCACAGCATAGTGATGTGGACATCTAGACCACAGCATAGTGATGGACATCTAGACCACAGCATAGTGATGGACATCTAGACCACAGCATAAGTGATGGACATCTAGACCACAGCATAGTGATGGACATCTAGACCACAACATAGTGATGGACATCTAGACCACAGTGATAGTGATGGACACCTAGACCACAGCATAGTGATGGACATCTAGACCGACAGCATAGTGATGTGGACATCTAGACCACAGCATAGTGATGTGGACCCCAGACCACAGCATAGTGATGGACCCCAGACCACAGCATAGTGATGGACCCCTAGACCACAGCATAGTGATGTGGACACCTAGACCACAGCATAGTGATGGACCCCTAGACCACAGCATAGTGATGGACCCCTAGACCACAGCATAGTGATGTACATCTAGACCACAGCATAGTGATGTGACATCTAGACCACAGCATAGTGATGGACACATAGACCACAGCATAGTGATGGACATCTAGACCACAGCATAGTGATGTGACATCTAGACCACAGCATAGTGATGGACACATAGACCACAGCATAGTGATGGACCCCAGACCACAGCATAGTGATGGACACCTAGACCACAGCATAGTGATGTACATCTAGACCACAG
>NC_068428.1:38226451-38228139 GCF_023373465.1 Oncorhynchus keta
CACAGCATAGTGGACACCTAGACCACAGCATAGTGATGTGGACATCTAGACCACAGCATAGTGATGGACAGCTCGACAGCACATTGGCCACTAGACGGTGAAGCACTATGGATCTTGCTCTCACAGAAATTATCAATGGCAAAGATCAGAGGTGCAAATTCTATCAATTTCTATAGACAGCAGCTGTCATGACATTTCTCCAAACAACCTTTCTCCGCTCGCTTGAGGATTAATGAGGAAACAAGTCGAGATCGGATCATGGACAGACTGTGCCCGGTTGGGAAATATTTTCTGATAAGTATTTTGCACACTTCTGTCGTGTCTTTGATTGGCTGACAGCTGTGTGTCGTGTCTTTGATTGGCTGACAGCCATGTGTCGTGTCTTTGGCTATGCCGGATTAAGTGATATGACATTCTATTCTATAAAATCCTTTCTCCGTAATTGATATTACCTGATTGAGCTAATCATGTACATGTAATTAACTAGAGAGTCGGGGCACCACTAAATAATATTTATAGAGCTGTTATCGTTCAAATAAACTCTTAAAGACCTAGTAATATTTTACATCAATAGCAGTCAATATTAATAGTCACCTTAATTCAGTCTCATCTGAAAGTTATAAATTCTTGGTTATCTTCACGAACCCTGACTAACAAGTTGAATCAGCAATACAAAATTGGGTTTAATTATTTATTTACTAAATACCTAACTAATCACACAGAATTACATATACACAGAATGAATTATACCTTGATTACAAATTACGTCATAAAGGAAAACGTCCCTGGCGGGCAGAACAGATATGACAGCTGGTTACACAAAAGAAAAGGGGCTGGGTTTGAGTGAAAGAGCGGGTAGACTGAGGAAAAAGGGCGAAGCTGTGCGTCAATACAGTATCTTATGCATTCTAAATTACCGCCCATTTGGAAAAGGAAAATGAAATAAATATTTATTGTGAGCTGCGCTTCGGTAGGTTGGTGGTAGATGGAAGGCCGTGTTTCCCAACCGAGTCCTGTGAAGAATGTCTCTGGTGGTAAATTGGATACGTTGTAGTATAGTCATTGTGTGGTAGACTGGATACTCTGTTCTTTCCTAACCTACGTTTGCAGCTGCTGTTGCTAACTCAACGGCTAGGAGGTATCACTTCTGTAGTGAATAAGAGTTAAAAGTTTATACCATTCGCAACCAAAGCTCACGCTGAGGTTGGCTTCGTTCGGTAGGTATTATCTGAACCATTCTGACATCGGACCGTCTTCCTCACATCCCCGGAACAGGTGGTTACATTTTCGTCAAGGCATTATATAGTGGAGCGAGAAGGGTGTGTCTGAAAAGTTTTATAACCCATGTCTCTTCACATGGGCGGGCCACTGATTGAGCAGAGCCCTAACCTTATGAAAACCCAAATCTCTCATTTGGAAGTTAAAATTACATTTAATCTCTTCACCAATAATTTTATATTCAAACATTTAAATTGAACAACAAATCCATGTGAATCCGATAACTCTGATGTGTAGACTTTCCACTGTAGAGTTTATGTCATCCTCTCATTGATGTGAACGTCTCAGATGACAACCGAACTGATATCATATTCATTAAGTACCACTGCATATGTTCAACTGGTTGGATTACCAGAATATAGTTAATTTCCCCCCACCTTCTGATGTTCCCAGAATCTCTATGTTAACCA
>NC_068428.1:38228239-38230739 GCF_023373465.1 Oncorhynchus keta
GAGTTTTCAAATTTCACATCAGTAGGGTAGAGAGAGGAAAAAGGGGGGAAGAGGTATTTATGACTGTTATAAACCTATCCCCAGACAAACGTCATGACACTTCTTAACCTCTTTTGGGTAGGAGCAGTATTTCACGTCCGGATGAAAAGCATGCCCAAAGTAAACTGCCTGTTACTCAGGCCCAGGAGCGAGGATATACATATAAATATGCATATAATTGGTATATTTGGATAGAAAGCACTCTAACATTTCTGAAACTGTTAAAATTATGTCTGTGAGTATAGCAGAACTGATATGGTAGGCAAAACCCTGAGGACAAACCATCCCGCCCAAAAACATTCTGCCTACCACTGTTTTCAATTGCAGTCATGTTAATTATGAGGCAAAATCCTCCCAGATTGCAGTTCATAGGGCGTCCACTAGATGTCAACAGTCTTTAGAAAGAGTTTTATGCTGGTTTTTCGAAAAATGAGCCAGAAATGGTCGTTTTTCTAGTTGGCTCCCATTTTGGATTTAGTGTTTCCAAGCGCGTGGAAGAGAACGCGTTCTTTGGTATTTTTCTCCGGTAAAGACAATAACGATTCTCTGTCTTAAATTCTATCATTTATTTACATATTAGGGTACCTCAGGTTTGATTATAAAAGTTGTTTGACTTGTTTGGAAAAGTTGATTAATAACGTTTGGAATTCATGTTGTATGTGTAACGCTCGTCATATGAAGTAGACCAAGGTGCAGCTTGGTACGTGTTCATGATTCTGTACTTCTCAGAACACAAAAAAATAACAAAAGATTAATGAACGTTCTGTAGGCTTCACAAATCTAACACAAAACAACATCCCACAACCTAAGGTGGCAAAACAGGCTGCCTAAGTATGATTCCCAATCAGAGACAACGATAGACAGCTGTCCCTGATTGAGAACCATACCGGGCCAAAACATAGAAACACAAACCATAGAATGCCCACCCCACATCACATCCTGACCTAAGAAAATAGAGAAATAAAATGTCTCTCTAAGTTCAGGGCGTGACAGTATGCATTTTGATGGAATGAAACTGGGTGGATTACTGACTGAAGCGCGCCAGCTAAACTGAGTTTTTATGGATATAAAGAAGGACATTATCAAACAAAAGCACCATTTGTGATGTAACTGGGACCTTTTGGAGTGCCAACAGAAGAAGATCATCAAAGGTAAGGCACTTATTAAATCGCTATTTCGTGGCGCACCTGCCTGGTTGAAATATGTTGTTCATGCTTTTGTATGCGGGGTACTGTCCTCAGATAATCGCATGGTGTGCATTCGCCGAATGACCTTTTTGAAATCTGACACAGAGGATTAACAAGAAGTTAAGCTCTATTTTTAATATATTATACTTGTGATTTTATGAAAGTTAAATATTTATAATTCCGTAGTTTGAATTTCGCGCTCTGCAATTTCACCGGGTTTTGGCCAGGTGGGATACTACCGTCCATTCTGCCCATAAGAAGTTAAAAAAGTAACAGTAATATAATTACTCAAATTCGAAAAGTAACGTGTTATATTAGTCCATCTATCATAAAGGTAATAATATAACTGCTATCTGTTACCCCCAACACTGAGAACAGCCATGAGAGGAGACCGCTGAGAACAGCCATGAGAGGAGACTACTGAGAACAGACATGAGAGGAGCCTGCTGATAACAGACATGAGAGGAGACTGCTGTGAACATGCCATGAGAGGAGACTGCTGATAACAGACATGAGAGGAGCCTGCTGATAACAGACATGAGAGGAGACTGTGGATAACAGACATGAGAGGAGACTGCTGAGAACAACCTTGAGAGGAGACTGCTGATAACAGCCATGAGAGGAGATGCTCTCACAAACACACACACACACACACACACACACCAGACCACATTAAGCTGGTAGGTACATGCAGAAGGAGAGACGTGGGATTTTTAGATAAGACTAGAAGAAAAGCAGGATTGGTCTCGGAGAGAGAAAGAGAGAGAGAGAGCGAGAGAGAGAGAGAGAGAGAGAGAGAGAGAGAGAGAGAGAGAGAGAGAGAGAGAGGTTGTTATCTCAAGGACATCCTGGACATTATAGGAGGTGACTGGGACACTTCTAAACACTGTCTCACAGACCTATTTTACCTTAATGCACTGTAGGCCATTCACTTACTGCTTCCCGTTCCGTAAAAACAAACTTGTACTGGTGTGGTCATATGCTGGTCATTTCAGCCTCAACTTTTGTCTTCATGCCTTCTCCCTGCCACGCTAACAGGGTGGTTTTTAATGATGCTTTTAACATTTTAACAGTGAACTCTCCTCTCTGATTTTCTGATGAGCGGTAATACCGATGCTCCTACCCATAATCATAGACAGGTAGACCTGTGGAAAGAGCAAGTCCTTCATCTTAACCACAGTGTCATCCCAGCTTTACTGGCTTCCGTAGATTGATTGGCATGTGTCGACCTCTTCACAGCTGACAGGAAGAAAGAAAAGATGAAAGTAAAAACT